>NW_010128996.1:1350-3177 GCF_000699245.1 Pterocles gutturalis | reverse complement strand
CAGGCTGGATGGGGCTCTGAGCAACGTGACTGACTTGAAGAAGTCCCTGCTCACTGCTGGGGGGGTTGGACCAGACGACCTTTAAAGATCCCTTCCAACCTAAGCTACTCTATGATCCTATGATCCCAGAAAAAAACCCGCTGTCCACTTTTCCTTCACTCATGCTGACAGCTTGCAGCAGCAAGGCAAGACCATGCTCCACCCAGCTCCTTCTCCTCTTCCAGAAACATAGAGAAAACCCCCAAAAAACCTAACACCTTCTGCATTATGAAGCTCAGGTGCAATTGAAGTAGCTGTTGAGGGTCCAGACTCTGTATCTGGAGGCAGAATGACCACCCAGCACAAGGCCCCACATCCACCTCCCACCCACCCTGGCCCTGCCAGACCCCACCCAAGGGGCACGGCCAGAGCTCCTGGGAGAGGCGGGTGCCAGACAGACCAGCAAAAATGCATCAGAACAAGCTCTCCATGCTTCTCCCTCAGCATCTCCACCAGCACCTCTTCTCCACCTCCCCAGCAACCTTTGGAGACCTTGCAGGACCTGGAGATGCCGCGTCCCCTCCCAGGCTCAGAGACCCAAGTGCATCCTGCGAGACGGGTTGGCAGAGGGGGACCGTGGGATGGGTGGGAGCAGGCGCTGGGCTTTGTGGGCCTCCAAGCCGCTGTCGGGACGCACCTCCACCAGTAGTGCTGTCAGAGTTAGGCAGCTGCCACAGCATCCATCATCCTACCTGGCATCACGTACATGGCTGATGTGGTTTCTTCTTGCAGCATCAACTCCAAACACCTTCCAAGTGGGGCTCAAGCGCAGGATGCTGCCCAGGCCCCGCCACCACGCAGGTCTGACACCACGTGTCTGCAGCTCTTCTCCCTTGGAAGGCTCTCTTAGCACAGGTGGCAGATGCGCAATGTTGAATCAAAAGCAGCAAAACACTCGCTTTTTCTAAAAACATCTGCACTGATGGGTTTTGAGACCCAGAAGCCGTTGAGGGGCTCCTGACACCCTCAAGCCTCACCCTTGTCACCCCTAGACTGAGGAAAAGGCAGGTTAAAGCTCCCCAGATTCAGGTTAAAGCCAAGATCAGATGTGTTCTACAGCCTTTCACCCCTCCCTGCATGTAGGACTTCAAGCTTCAGCTCTGACAGCCAGGGAAAGAAAAAATGAGCCTTGAAAAGCAAAAACCCAGCCAGTCCACCCAAGAGGAGTCACCCCCTCCGATCGAGGCTACCTTCAGCAAAGCCTTCACCCAGCACAGCCCCACCTCTGGGCTGCTCTAGGAAACCACCCAATCTTCCAGGCAACCGGATTCAGCTTTTCAGCCAGGTGGAACTAAAAATCCTGGAAGGCAAGGATGGCACCAAGCCCCCAGAGCAGCTTCAGTCCCAGCACCCGCATTGCTCTGTGGGCTGGGGAGCAACCCCAGCACCCACAGAGATTTCTTGGGACATGTCTCCAACAGAGCCAAAATGGGATACCTTTCAGTTCAGGTTTTTCCCCTCCCTGAAGCCCAAATCACAGCAAATTCCCCTTCTAATGCTCCCATGACATCAGCTTAAAAGCAGATGGCTCAAACACTTGTCATGCAGTTCCAGTTGAATTGGGATTTTCTGTGTGCCGTGTTGTTCTTTAGCTGCCCCCAACAAGTCCTTATTTACAGGATGTTTTCTCAAAGGTCAGCGTCTCTTTGTGTGCGTCTGCCACAAAATCTGAACTTTCCAAACAACTTCACAGACAGAGGCAAAACTGCAGCAGAGACTGAGCTCCTTGCTCAGCACCCTGAGCCCCACTGCTCTGCAAGGCTGCTAAACACCCCCCCCACGCCCTCC
>NW_010128996.1:0-1313 GCF_000699245.1 Pterocles gutturalis | reverse complement strand
CAGCCCCCGCAGATAGAGCTTCCCTTGGGAGCTGCTGCAATTCCTGGATGTCCCTTTTCCCTACCCCAGCAATACTGGCTCAGCGGAAAGAGTCTTGGTGCTCAGGTCTCGCAGGTGGGGTCCCGCACACACAAGAACTGTCAGGGACGGACTCCACCGGAGCCCGCTCTGAGCCCCGTCTGCCGCAGACACAGCTGGGAGAGGAGGAAAAGGGAGCTGGGCTGGCACAAGTGCTCTTGCAAGAGGATGAGGAGCATCCCCAGTGATTTCCAGCCCAGCAGGTTTGGGATAAAGCTCCATCACCCTTTAAACCTTATCCGGTTATTTTAAAAGGCACCAGAACTACTTTTCCATTTGCATTGCAGCCTGTGTTGCTATGGACAGGGCGGCAGTGTACGGTGGGTCCAGAGCAGGACCGGCCCACATGCGGCACTGCCACGTCCCACCCCAACATGGGACTGCAGAGAGGGACCATTAAACACGTCAATTAAAATATGCATTAAACAAAGCCACCCCAAAAAAGGATTGGTGCTCACGGTCACCGTCCCAGAGCCACAAAGCTCCCTGGACCCGAGGCTGGCGTGGGTCTGCTGGGAGAACCAGCACGAGCCCTGAGCACCGAGCAGTGACTGCCAGCAAACCAGCTCGAGCAGGAGCACCACCGTCTCCCCGGTGCAAGGCATTTTAAAGCATCCTCCCTCTGCTCCCGGCGCACTTCAGGAAGGAAGGTTTTGTCCCTGCAGCACCCAGCACCACGGGAAAACCTCCCAGGGAGCACAGCTGCAGTGCAATGAAGAGTCCAAATTAGCTGCAAAATCCCCTTTGACAGCCCAGCAGCTCCCAGTGCCCTGAGCGAGCTGAAATAACTCGCTCTGCTTCAGAGCCAAGGCACCGAGCAAAGCAACATGGACGGATGAGGGGGGCCAAGGGGGAACCAGAACAGCTGGATGATCTGCATCCGCCTCCCTCCAGGAAACCCTCCCCTGGAGCAACAGCCCAAACCTGTCCCCTCACGGTGTTGCGTCTGGAGAGGGTGAGAACAACCCAAAAAGCAAGAAGGGAGACTCTGCCGAGCATCCTTGCGGGCAAAACCACACTCTGGGCATCGTGATTCAGGGCCCTCAGCTCTTGCTCCGCCGCCGGATCCAGGGACCCCGTGGGGAGGCTCGAAGGGTCCCCGGGGCGGGGGTTGCTGCCCTCTCGGGGTGCACAGAGCTCGTGCTGCTGCGGCAGGACCCCAGCACCCCCAAAACACTGCTGCTGGGGTGCTGGCTGTGCAAGGGCCAGTGGTCACCAGGCAAATAACCTCTGAC
>NW_010128995.1:0-9257 GCF_000699245.1 Pterocles gutturalis | reverse complement strand
GTGAGTTAGGTGGTGTTGGGTTGATGACTGGACTTGATCGTTGGGGTCTTTTCCAATGATTCTATGATTCATTATGGATGTACAGTTAAGATTGTTTTTCCCAGTGTGTATATTTATCAAGGTGTCATCTTTCTCTTTACTGTTTCATCGTTCCTCTGAGATCCCTTGTAACTGTATACATAAAGACTTTTTTTATCCTGAATAATCCACTAACATTAGCAGACATTGTTATCTCGCTATTTAGGCCTCTTTTTGAGATTCTTGTAGGATCCCACTGTTAACCTCCATCATGATCTTTGATTTATTCCTATGTTGTATTTCCAGTTTCTGGTCCTCGGAGTGTTTCTGGACATATCCCATGGTAACTCAGTTTATTTAGTGAGGAGCCTTGTTTGCATTTTTTTGAATGCTGAACATAGCAAATAGACTGGAAGGGTTTTTCTTCACTTGATCATCCATTCAGATTTTAATACCAGTTGCGTCAAATATTTAGCCAGCATATATAAACTCTATTTTGGGGTAACTTTACAGTAACTTTACTTAAAAACCCACTCATTTTCTCTCTATAAAATCCTGAGCTGAAGGTTTCTAGCACTGTTACACTCCCTAGGTGGCACGCAGAAGTACGGAAACAAAGGAATGAAATAATAGACTCATGCTGAATCAAATTCAGCATTCACATTGCTGAAACAAATTAGCTCTTTATTTGCTTGTTTTTAATATTTCCTTTTCTAAGTTATTTCTTTGTACCTATTTAAGAGAGAAACCTTGGCAAGTTAATAGGTTCTGTGATATAAGTGGCATTCATTTATTTTTATTTGAACTTAACTATGTTGCTACAAAATGTGGTAAAAAGGAAGATTATCAAATGAGACAAAGTTGTTTGTCCAAGAAACCTAAGAGCAAAATTTCTATCAGAAGTCGTCTCAGACTTTTGGAGCCTTCATAGTGATGTTTGCTAACACTGGAATTATTGAATCTTCACAGTTTATGTTTATTCTGCCATAATTTCACCATTTGCAGCCATGAGATTCCATAGCCCGTCTCACCTTTCAGGAGAGAAGACAGTGTTCGGCCAAGCTTCTGGGCAAATACTCGTGCGTTTGGATGTGTATGAATAAATAAAAGTTATATTTGTGGAAATGGTACACATATGACTTCTATGTTCAAACAGTGAAAGCATTGATTGTTGTCAGTGACCTTAACAAGGAAGTAAACAGTACATTCTTCAAGTCTGCAGGCAATACAGAGCTGCTTTGCTTAGTTAAGTGCTCTGCCAATGGTGAGGAACTCCAGGACATCACTAAACTCCGCAAGAAGTAGTTTTAGATTGCGAAAGCCACTGGGAAGTTAATGGAAAAATAGTTTGTTGAGGGCTACTGAATGCAAGGACTCAGCCTCTGGCTTGGGAAGTTCCCAAGCAACAGATTTCTGGAGAGTGCTTTCAGGAGCGTTTTTCTGCATGTGCCGTCCTCATCTCCTTCCCCACGTGTTCACTGCTGCCTGCCGAGAGTCAGCAAGGTGAAGATGTGGTCTAACACTGTACAGCTTAGTGACTTAAGATCATAGAATCATAGAATCATTAAGGTTGGAAAAGTCCTCAAGGATCATCAAGTCCAACCCAACACCACCTAACTCACTAAACCATGTCCCTAAGCAAAGACACACAGATCACTGGGTGACATTAGTAACCTTGGGATTCATCGTTTATTCATTCACTTCAGTCCAGATTCTAAAGCCTCCAGGTGACTCCAAGAAAGACACAGCTTAGGGTTACACATAACCAGAGTGGCATGATTTCAGTGGTGTTCCAGCAGCCGTAGTCACAAGCTCAAGCAGAGTATCTGTTGTAGCAAATAGCCATTCATTTAACATTAAGAACCCTGTCCTGAATTTAAAGCATTTCCAGGAGTACGATACAAGTACGCTTTTGGCTCCTTTCAGCTTTGATCAGGCTGAAGATCCACTCATCAGAAAACATTACACTTTCAAACCCTCACTTTAATCACAACAGCTCACAGAAATCTCCCTCTTCATCCTGTTTTGTTTTGCATCCTATGCACTCTCCACACATGGGGCAGGGAATTGCACCGCATCAGTACCGAGCCAGTATGCAGTGCCGCCCCATAGGAACCAAGATCAGTTCCCATTTCAGTGGAGACATATGTGTGTTGGGAGGAAATGGTGATCTTGTGAAAGATTTATGTGTTGAAGCTATATTAGAGAAGTACTTGGGAGTTTGGCTTCTCAGTGCGCATGGTGGCATTAGTTGATTAAGGAGGCAATCCGATAGTACTGCTGTAGTAGTTTGCAGAACACTTGTGGTTGATTTTTAGGGACCTGGAAAATTGTAAGCCTGTATCAGAGCACCTTCCAGGAAGGTATTTTAAAACTGAATTCTAAATGATTCTAACAAATGGCTTCTTTTCTTAACCCTGTTGTAAGCAGTGTAGATAGGCTAGACTCTCAGCTGGTGTCAACAGGCCTGCCTCTGTAGCCTTAGATGAGGATCTGGTCTCTGTATCCTACGCCTGTTTAGTCTGTAGCATGTCTGTAGGCTCTATGGCAAATTCAGGAAACAACTCAAAAGCAGTGTTATTCTCTGGATTCACCACTGTTGCATGTGGTATTATTAATACCTTTAATCTTGAAAGATTCCCTAGGCAAAAAGGGCCAGAGAAAATGTAAATAATTGCTCAGACATAACCCTGATACTGTTTACAGTAGCTCAGGAGGTTTCTCCTCGCTAGACTCTGAGGATTAGTCAGGGGAGGGGGGAATTCAAGACATACATATGTTTGTTTGGGTTTGTTTTGTTAAGATTTGATTGCCAAGCATTGCTTCCAGGAGTTCAGTTTTGGCATAGCAGTGCATGAGTTAGCACCTTGACTCACTTAGGCTTTGCTTAGATTTGTATCCATTATCCTTAATACTTGGCATAAATTGGCTATGATTAATTCTTTCCTGGTTTCTTCAGACTATGGTCATGGGTATAAATATAAACTGAGCTTTTCTAGCAGATAGAAGAAAAGAATGAAAAGCAAAGAGAGGAGAAGAGATGTGATTTATACATTTTTCAGTTTGATTTCCTCTTTCTTAAGATTAAGGCCGATAAGAGTTGCAGCGTTAGTTGATGATTCATCATCTGCCAAAATAAGTTTGACGAAAAGGGGGAAAAAAAACCCCACCTAAAAATCATATTTTAGCTTTCGAAATATGGAAAAGGAAGGAAATGTAAGAGTTGTCTGAAAAAAGAATTTTACCACAAACCTGGCACAAAATTTGTGGAGAAATGTCTGTGTTTTTCCAGTAGAAAATTGAGAAAACAACCTCGTAAATATACATGAAAAAATTGAAGTTCCACATGTTAGTCTAACTAGCATAGTCTCTGAAAATAAATTATATTGAGACTAGTCAATCTTTGGATAGATGTCAAGACATGGATGGTTTTGATCTAAAAGTTTAATTTGGTTCTGTACAATCCATCACTTACATTTTCACTTCCCTAGAGTAAACTGTTGGAAGGGGTGAAATATCACTGTATGGGAAAAAGCCTGGAAAGTCTTTATGCAGAGCGGAGTTGCTTTGATTCAATGTGACTTCTCACACTCGGTAATGAGCTTCTCTTCACCCCCCTGCCCTCGTGGTGTGATAATTCTCAGCTAGGATGTGAGTCTACTGTCCATCTGCTGCTAGGCCTCTTGAAATAATTTGGAAATGGTGTTGTCCTGAAGAGTTCACGTTTGGTAGAAGTAGTATGGGCAGCGTAAACATTGACTTCCGTGGTAGTGCTTGTCAGCTGGTAATTACAAACAGTCCTGAAATGATCAGAACTGACAACCGTCACGTGTCCACACAGTAGTTGGGACCAGAGACACTTCTTCAATGGTGTTAAAAAGTAAATCCCTTTAACCTGGAGCAACAGCAACATTTCCTGAGATAAGAAGAGTCTCTTCTGAAAACATGTGGTTTCTTGTGTCCTTCTGTTTAGTAGACCTCAACAAACTATTTTCCATGAATTCTCCATGGACTTTCTTAATTGAGAACTTATTTTTGTAGAGTTAAGTGATGTCCTTCTAGAGTTCCTCGCCGTTGGTAGGGCATTTTACTAAGGGCATGTCAGCAGGGCTGGTGAGCACAGAGGGTCAGTGTTTGGCCTGTAGATGGTACTGCGTTCTGGGAACAAGATCACAACCATCCAGCTCAAAGCGCAAACCTGACCTGAAGCTGGCAGATAAGGTCTGACCTCAGGAAGGACCTGTCTGCTCACTTCAGTCCTCACACCTCCCCAGTTCAGAGCTTTCCCCTGTAAGGGAATGTGATAAGCAAAAACCTCCATTATTCTGGTTTTCCTAATCTCTCCCAGTCTTAACTAATCCAGGAGTTGATGGCTAGGGGAGGGAGAGGCAAAACTGGTGGCTACTGTTTAGTAAAACAGGGGTTGGTCTACGCAACTGGTATCTTGCACCAGTGTTTTCAAAATGTGTTTGAAACAGGCAAGGAGAAGTGAGCACTTTCAGGGAACCTGGTCACCACATTATCTGGTAAATAACCTATTTAAGGAGCAGTTATGGAGAAGGTGAAGGTGGACTTTTCCTGGAAGTCCACAATGAAAGGGTAAAAGGCAACAGCTGCAGATGGCAGCAAGGGAAATTCTGACTGGAGATGAGGAGGAAAAAACCCACCATAGTGATGATGGGTGGTCAACCACTGAAAAGGTGCCTGGGGACTTTTGGAATCCTCATCCTTGGAGACACTCAGAAGTTGGCAGGTCAAGGCACAGCAAGGTTGCCCTACTTTGGACTGGTCACTTAAAAAGTTCTTCGAATTTAGATTATTTTGTAGTACTGTGAAATAAGAAGGCTCTAATGGAAGTATCAGTAAATAACATAGAGAGGTGGTGTTGGATGCTTCTGTTTACCCTCTTCATAACACAATCCTGAAACATCCAGTGAAAACAGCAGGTAATAAAAGGAAATACTTGTCATGTGGCCTTTCTCAGATGAGTTGCAAAGGTATCACTTAAATTTCGTTGGTAGGTCTTCTAGTAAGCTGACTGGTCTGTGTGTATGTAGAGGGGTTTTTTGTATGATGAAATGCCGCAGCAACGTGAGAAACCGATCACGATTCCTTCAGCTGTGCTGTAGTCTCTGCCTCGCCTCGCCTCGCACACTGAAACGCTTCTGAGCTGCTGGCAGTCTGGTTACTGTCTGAAATATTCATGTGGTACCTTGCCATCTCGACTAGATTCCTGTCTCTGGCGTGATAGTGGGGAGAGAAGGAAAGGTGAGGGTAGAGACAGTGTACTGTTGGTGGAGTCAGACAACTGGTAAAACAGTTAAATCTCTCTTCGATAGCAGTAGCTCTGCCTCTGTTGCAAGCTTCACCTTGGAACCCTGGCTGTGGGCTAACACAGTTTTGTGCTGGTTAACAGATAAAATGACTGAAGTCAAAGCTGCAGCCGGAATGTGAATTAACCTCCTGCCCCCACTTCCACCAGCTAGGAGGAGTATGTTGCCTGAGGTTATTGACAGATAAGAGTTTGAGCCCTGTGTCTACTCTCGGGGCCAGCCAGGAACCATCTTGTAGTGCTTTTGGATTTGCAGGCTATACTGCTAACCTTCTAACTCCAACTTGAGATACTTTCTTGAGGAGAAAAAAATTAAGAGCCTTGTAAGGGGACAGAGCTGACTTCTTTTTCTCCCCTCACGTTTCTGGAGAGGTGGATAATTCTGTTTATATGAGCCCCATTGTGAGTTAGAAACTACAAGGGTGTTAATTTATGATCTTGTTGTAGTAAACAAAAGCAGTATAAATATTTACTTCTATAACCAGTCTCTGAAAAAAATTGGTTGTGAAGTACTGTTGGACTGTGTTTCCACCTGGCTGTGATCATCCAAGAGGAATTACAGGCGACTGTTCATTTGCCCCAGGCGCCGGTTTGGATTTTATCCATGGGTATCTGCAGTGTCTCCTGCTCTGGGTAATATATTAACAAATTCTTCAGGGACTCAGACGCTTTTTAAGAACAGGAAGCCGGCTTCAACTCAGCCCAGGAGAGATGAGATACTGCTGAGGAGCCCTGCAACACAGTCAGTTTACTCTTAGGGTAAGCAGAGGTGTGGAGGTGCTAGCTTTAAACACTTCTTTCCTCCTCTGTATCTGCCTTTAAACTTAGGACCTTTGCTCCCTAGTGCAGTGATATCACCACTGAGGTACAAATGTCCTGGTGCTGGTGCTCCATCAGGGCCCACTGAGAAGCTCACAGTTCCACAACTTATTTATGAAGTACTCTTCTGCATCTTAAGTTTAAATATGCCACTGCTCTGTGGACATCTGTGTTGGTTCTTACTGAAGTTCATGAACCAAACGTGGAGTTTTGGTTCTAATCTCTAATAAGTCCTGAGTGGTTTTGTTCTTCATTATCTGGCATGCCATAAACACAGCTGCTGAACTTTAGATTCCTCAATAAAATATGCTGCAAGAGTGCTTTGAGGAGGTTATGGAAATCGGTCTGGCATGCTGCAAGAGTGCTTTGAGGAGGTTATGGAAATCCGTCTGGCATACTCCAAGTTAAAAAAGATCAGCTTTGCCAGGCACTTTGGCACTTCTTGCCTAAGAGAGCCAAAGCACTGAGTTGAGGTTGATCAGCAGACTTGACAGGCTGGAGAAGGGGGCCAGTGTGAACCTCATGAAGTACAACAAGGCCAAGTGCAAGGTCGTGCACCTGGGTCAGGGCACTCACCAGTATCGGTACAGTGGTACAGTCTGGGTGATGAATGGATTCAGAGCAGCCCTTCAGAGAAGGACTTGGGGATACCAGGGTATGAAAAGCTGGACATGACCTGGCAATGTGCGCTTGCAGCCCAGAAAGCCAACCATATCCTGGGCTGCATCAAAAGCAGCCTGACCACCAGGTTGAGGGAGGTGGTTCTCCCCCTCTACTCTGCTCTCATGAGTCCCCCTCTGCAGCACTGCATCCAGCTCTGGAGTCCTCAGCACAGGAGAGACATGGACCTGTTGGAGCAGGTCCAGAGGAGGGCCACGAAGATGGTCAGAGGGCTGGAGCACCTGTCCTACAAAGAAGCCTGAGGGAGTAGGGGTTCTTCACCCTAGAGAGGGCTCCAAGGAGACCTTATTGCAGCCTTTCAGTCCTTAAAGGGGCTTATAAGAAAGATGGGGACAGACTTTTTAAGAGAGCCTGTAGTGACAGGACCAGGGGCAAACGGTCTTAGACTGAAAGAGGGTAGCTTTAGATTAGGTACAAGGAAGAATTTTTTACTGTGGGAGTGATGAAACACTGGAACAGGTTGCCCTGAGAAGTTGTGGATGCCCTATGGTTGGAAGTGTTCAAAATCAGGTTGGATGGGTCTTTGAGCAACCTTATCAAAGGAAGCTTAAAGATGTCCCTGCTCATGGCAGGGGGGGTGGACTAGATGGTCTTTAAAGATCCCTTCCAACCCAAACTTTTCTGTGATTCTATGTCTAGAAGTAGTACTTATGTTGTTTTCTGTTTTGTGGGTTGAAATTTCAGCCCATTAGATAGCTTATAACTGTATTTTTTAAAGTCCAAGCAAAAAAAAAAATATTTAGCTGAAGCACATTTGACCTAGAAACCTGATGTTGCAAACAAGAGTTTCGGGGGGTTTAAAAAGACAGACTTATAATAGCAGTGCTTATTGTCTTATTTATGCATAAGCTATCTTCCTCAAAAAATGCCAGCCTGTGCGTGATACAGGAGGAAGAAATTTCCTTAGAATCAGAATCTTGTATAGTTTGCTTACCGTTGTGTGTCTGACACCTCTTCCTGAGGCAAGACAAGCCTGTGAATGAGAGGGAACACTGGCTTGATACTGAATTAAAAATACCAAGTCTTCAAGGCTAATTTTGCTGGCATTTCTTTGAGCGTTTCTTTTCACTTAGATATGGGAAGACAGCTGTCTTTCAGTGTCCTTGGTTTCTGGTAGTTAAACATCAAGTGTCCTCACTGTGTTACTTTGGTTGTTGTTATTTAGTCCTGGAGCCACTTTGTAGACCTCAGTCGCAAAAGGGTAAGGGCACAGATAGATGAAGAATCTGAGGATAAGCAATGAAGTATAGAGGGTACTGTGCTTAATAAGCGTCAGTTCTTCAGGGAGTGTTGTCATCCTCATTTAACAGGCCAGTGTAGGGTAAGTTCTCTCTCCCATTCTGTTTTTATACATTATTACCAGCTATGCTAGTGAATGACAGGAACACTTAAGTCCAGATTTTATGCCTGCTTCTTTAGGAAGGGGAGAAAAATCTTCATTTTTTTTCTACCACCTGAGGGTAGGTTAGAGGTTTGCTGTGTTTGCAGTAAGAATTTGTGGAATGAGAGGAAGAGCAGTACCACCTAATAGGAAGAGAGTATCGCAAAAGCTGTATGCTTGATGGAGGAGGTATTTTGAAGGAGAGGGGGTATGGGTTTTAGTTAAATTAACACAAGTTCTTTCACCAAGGGACTGCCTGTCAGGTTTAATTTGAAATGAAACTAATTGTTAGTCTGACAGCTTGATGTTCTGGGAAATGCGATAAATACATTGGTAGCAAAATCATTTCCAGCTCTATTATCTAACTGTTGTTTGACTTAATGAGAAAGGAAGAGCTGAAACATGCATGTTTTTAGGAACAGCTGCCTATAAATTTTGCTTATGTAGAAATAATGCAAGTTTTTGTGCTCTTTTCTTCAAATGCTTTAAAAAACTCTTGTTTCATAATCTTTGCTAATTAACAGGCATAAAAATATTGCTAGTTCTGGTGACATGTTGCTGTGTTTGTCCTGATGTTTTTGGTGCTGTTAATATTCTCTTCCCTACTGTAGTGTATCTGGGACAGAGAACAATCTGAATTCCCTGAGCTATCAAGATGTAGAAGTAAAGCATTGATTTGCATTTTTAGCCATAAGAGGTTTCATTAGAACCACTTGAACTTTAAAGAACTAATTGCAAGCTTATTTTACAGTTGGTATTAAAAGGACAGGAAGGTCACTTTCTCTGATCAAAGCAAAGACTGAAAAGAACTGCTTGGCAACTGGCATGGATAAACTTGGAACCAACTGTATGAATCATCAAAGTTTTCTTGTTATCGCATCAAACTAGCGTAATTAGGCATTACCTTTTAGGCAGACACAGAATGTCATTGGCTCTCTCCAAAATTAAGAGAAGCTTGCCAACACTGCTGTGAAACTGGATTTGAGAAGACAATGGTTTCTCAGGAAGGTAAGACTTCAGACACCA
>NW_010128994.1:57774-58313 GCF_000699245.1 Pterocles gutturalis | reverse complement strand
CCCGTCGGGTCCGAACGGGAGTGCGGCAAGTGCGCAGTGAGGAGGCTGTGTGCGGGCCACGCCAGCTCTGAACTCGTTTTCTCTTTTTTAAAGGATTTCGGAGTCCCTGCTAGTCGCTTGTTGAACATATCTGCCCTCAGTACCGCTTGGGGCTTGGGGGGGCAACTTTGAGGGTGTACCACAAAAGGAAGGGGAAGTATTTTACTAGCCTGAAGTGAAGGTAGCTTATCAGAGTTTAACACTGTTACAGGAAAGATTAAATTTTTTTTTTTTTAAGAATCTTTGGAGCTAATTGTGATATGCTCATTAACCAAGTTGTGTGTTGTTAAGGCTGAAGGTAAAAGGCTTTTAACGAACCAAACCACATCTTTAAAGCTCTCAAGCTGCTCGTGAGTCATTCTCTCTCTTTAGAGGTCTTAAAATTATCACCAATGTATAAGAGTTTGTAAATTTTTTAAAGATGTTCCTACTGGGGTCTAAGGCTCTCCTGTTACCCAACCCGTGTGTATTTCAGTTGGTTTCAACCCTGCTGAGGGCAA
>NW_010128994.1:0-57743 GCF_000699245.1 Pterocles gutturalis | reverse complement strand
GGAAAGAGTATTTTGAAACAGGGCAGTTCCTATTAAAAAATACAGGTGATAAACCCCCATCAAAATTATCATTTGTTGTATTGGAAATTTGTAAAGTGTGCACCGTTAAAGTACTTTGTAAAGCATTTAAAATAAAAAGGTTCCATATGAGTTCTGAAATTTATTCAAGGACTCATGCTTAATTGAGCAGAGCTTTTGAACTCACCAATCTTACTGTGAGTTCTCGAGTTTTTTTGTGTTTAATGGACTACTTGAGTGTCTGTTTCAGGTAGGAAAAGGATTTCAAACTGATGAATCAAGAGTGTATTTTTTCTCCTGGTGGCATTGATGCGGGTTCAGAGCTAGAGCAGGTCTAGTGAAGGATATTTGGTGCGTAGGAGTGACCACAGCGAGCTCTTGATCCAAAGAAGATGGCACATGAGAGAGGGGTGTAAAGCAGTGAATGGTTATAAAGAGGTTAAAGCAAGGTTTGCTTTTCATATTTTGTCATAATAAAAGATCAAGGAGATGTTCAGTTGAAATGCAATTTAATTTAAATTAAAATTTAGAACAAATGAATATACCTTTCCAGAATGAATAATGAAGTGATCATCTTTGCTGTATGTCGGTACGAATTTTACCTGGATTTAGGCAAAGGCATTAGTGGTTATCTGAGTAAATCAGAACACACTTGAGTGTGCTTTTTTTTTTCTTTTCCTAGATAGATACGGACAAACTTATCTCGCGGACAAATGCTCTGGATCAGAGTATGAATACAACTGATGAGATAAAGGGAAAGGTCTGAACACAGTGAGAAAGCCACAAATATGCATTTGTGATGAGGGTGTGTTAGGAGCATGTAGTTTCTCATAACTGCTCTCCTTTTAGAAGCACAGCTACCCTGCGGTTCGGAATCTGACTCGCAGATTGAACCGGGGCCAGTAACTTTTCCTCTGAATTGCATTCCTGTGTGCGCGCCGGGATGGTTGCGGTTTAGTGATAGCGATCTTGTAAGTTTGTCGATGATGATCGCTGTGGTGGTTTGAAAATCCAAAGATGATGAAAGTGAGAGAAGCTATAAGATTGGGGTGGTCTTGGGAGTATCTAACGTACAGCCTTTATTGAAATTAAAGTGGAAGAGTGTTAGTGTATTGATTAAAATGTGCTTGCCTGTTCTTGAAAGTGAAGTTATGTTTGAAAACCTGGTGAATCAAGATGTAGCTTATGCTGGTGCAATTTTTTATGGTATAGTTTGTCCTGTTCCCTGTACAAACTGTTCCGTCATCAGTCTGTCACCATGCTATGTGTTGAAGTTTTGGCTTGTGTGGCTGTTTTGATTAAGATTTTTGTTTTCATATTTAAAAATGTTGAGCCAAAATTCTAAAAGCACATGAACCTAAGGTGAAACGGCAATACAGACAAAGGGAGAGTCGTAAATATAAAATTTGATCTGATAATACATTCGAGTTATTTCTTTTCATTTATGTGTAGTTTGGGAAAGAGAATATTTTTCTTTGAGTATCTCAATACTTTATCTTCCAGATTTTACCCTTGGAGGTGTGGTTTCATGAGCAGTTCCAGCCAGCATGAATTCCCTATTGCTGAGTTAAGTCTTGTCCTGTTTCTTTTCCTTGCTGATCTGCTCGTGCCGACACTTATGTGGCCATGCAGGGAACTGGACTGGGGAACTGAGCATGTCACAAGTAACGCAGCTTTTCCCTTACTTCTTCTCACCCTGCCCTCCAACAACAAAAAGTAAAAGGGGAAGAGAAATGTTGGGTGCTTTTTTTCTTTTTTTTTTTTTTTAACTAGATGAGCATCCTGGTCATCACAGAATCACAGTCATGTTGCTGTGGATCTTTCTGAGTGGCTTGTGCAGACTGAAGGAAAGAACATGTGAAAGCTGGCAGTGGGGAAGGGTGGGACTGTGTCTTTCAGCAGCAGCACCTGCTTGTAGAGGCTCAAACTGATAGTGAAACTGCACTTGGTGTGCCGGCCTCTGGAATGTGGTTGTAGCTGTTACAAGAAATGCCAAGTGCTGATTCCAAGGCTCATCCCCACAGCTCCTGAGGACAACAACCGACATTTCATGTATGATCAATATTAGCAAAGGTAGCTTTGTAGCCATTGTGGAAGGATGGTGTCTCCTAATGAGCAGCTAATGGAGATAAACACAAATGTGTGTGCTTCTAAGTGCTGCAGATGGTTAGAATGTAACAGGCTTCATTCCCATCTTTACATAACATCCTGGCCTTTTTGAGATAAAACAACCCAAATGTGCATACAGATTAGTAATGTAGTAGAAAAAGCACTGGAGCATAAAACTGAAAACCTTGAGGCTAGTTGTTGTGTGGTGGGATATCATATGCAGCGTTCAGAGGCAGCAAAGTTAGTGCTGTAAGCAGGTGGAGGTGGAGGACTGTGATTAAAGCAGCGCATCAGATGTCAGGTACGAAATCTGCACGGATTGAATGTGGGATTAATTTCGCTCCTATGTTCTTTTTGAACTACTAAGGCGTAATGTGTGTGTACTAATAAAGTTTCATCTCTGCAGTGCAAGTGTGATCAGAACCTTTTATACAGATACTACCCCACCCCTTGATTTTGCTTTACACAGCTGAGTAACCGCAAAACTGTGAGACCTTCTGCATTGTGGAAGCAACAAGAAGGATGGTAGTAGGCTTCCAAAGAGCTCTTTTGCCCTAAAAATGTCATGTAGTCAAAACTGAATTTTCCTCCATGCTTAAATGTGAAATAACGGTAATCTACTTGTGTTCACTGAGAACTGCTGATACAACATGTAGGTTCTGGTAGGGGGAAAAAAGAAAATCACCAAAACTTTTTTCTTTCCATGATTCAAGGGATAACTCCAGTAAGACAGTAACTGTCGTATCAAAGGGAGGGATGGAACAGGTGCTTTATAAGAATAATAAGAGCCTGCTTTAGTTCTGAGCTTTAGAACTAGTACTATCAGTTTTTAGGACTAGAAATAATACCTAGGTTCTTTTTGCAGCTCACAGAAGGTGCCGTGCTGGACAGGCAGTGCTGAGTGTTCCGGGAGGGCATGTACATCCACATCTTGCAGCTCTTCCAGCTGCCCTCGGGGCATTCTGACTTGAGTGAACTGAAATGGATTCTACCAAAGTTTCTTACATTCTCTGTCAGCCTTGTAAATGTCCATTTCTACAATCTTACTAGTTTATCAGCGTTAAAAACCAAACGATGGAATATGTTGCTGCAAGGTGATTGTGTGGTGCTGGGGATAGGGGGAGGAATTGGAATTCACAGCTTTTCACACTGTAATTTGAATATCCCAGTGACAGAGCTGTTCAAACAGACACTTTTTTCCCTGCTGTCTGTTCTCACCCATGTACTGTTCTCTGAATTGTGCCAGCACCATTGTGTTTTGTGGCTGCAGGATGAATGGCATTGGGAAACCAGTCTAGGAGGAGTATATTGTACTTCTGATGGGATTTTCTAACATTGTTCTGCTTCCCGGTCTGGGCGAGCTGCGCAAGTAGTGGTGTCTGTACCCAAGTGTAAATGTGTTGTGGAGCAAGGAAAGGAAGAGGAATTAATAAACTTTTTATTTAGTTCTAAGACTAGTTGGATTTTTTTTCATTGTTGATTTTGCTCATTTTGGGTAATTTATGCAGTTCTACGAAAGTCATGGGGTTTTTTTTTCTATTGGAGAATCTCCACACATTGCCCAATTCTCTTGTCCCATTTACATTTAGATATTCAAAGAAGCCATAACTGAAGGGAATATATTTCAATCCCATGGAAGGATTTGAATATTGCAGTGGGGAGCTTGAATTTGACTTGATTTAGTGAGATCTCAGTGTGAGAAGTGGGCTCTGGTGCTTTGTCAGGAGGGGTGCTACCGGACCTGCGGGCTGTGGATGGGTGCTTCTCTGCCGTGGCTTGGATTCAGGCTGCTCCCGCTTGCAAAGTCAAAGGGGTACATTTTATTACGTTGTCTTTTAATCCAGCAATGTTAGGGGGTTCTCAGGGACCCAGAGGTTGGAAAGCTGTTTTAAGTTCCTGAGCAGATGTTTCACATTGTGGATGTGCTTTAGAGGAAAACACTTTTTCCCAATACTTTCTTTCCACCCAGCTCATTGCGTTCTTCTTTGATGAGAGGTTATGCCACTCAGCATCCCTTATGTTTTGTTTTGTTCTGGAAAATTCTTTGTGCAGTTTTGACACTTACTTTAATAGAGATCTGAGAATCTTTTGAGTATGGAAATAGTAGGAGTCGAGTACTTGGGCTTCAGTTAGGTCAGGACCTGCATGTCTGAAATCCATTATAGCTGCTGTTCAGTCACAATGTAAATTTTTTATCATGTTTCTCAGATTTGCAAGTTTTCAACAGAATGGTTACCTTTTGTTGGGGGTCTGTCAACTAAAAATGGTTGTCAGACGGAGCCCTGATCTGATTTTTGCACCGGTACACAAATTATGTAGTTTTATGTGGAAACTTCCTTCTTCTGAGTTGGAGAAAATCAGAGTAGTAGTGCTGCCTTTTGTACAAGAAGGCAATGGCCTGAACTGATTTTGGAGTTTGGATATTCTGGTAAACCCCCGCAGGAGTTGACGAGTGGCCAAAGTGCAGGTGGAGTAAGGTATGTGGTCGTGTCTGTGCAGTTTATCACGTTTGTTATGTGCTCTGTGTTTATGGAAGGAGTAAAGTGATGAGGCTGAATACTCAGACAAGTTTTGGCTTTCTCGTCAGCAAGGACAGCAATTATTGGAGGAACTGACGGAAATGAACCCTCAGATCTAACCTGAGCTGTGTTGTAACAGTGGATTCTAATGGGCACGTAGTAAAATCTGCAGTAACTGCTATTCCCAAAAGCATGCGGTGCTTCAGCAGTGTTTGAATGGTAACTGCTCAACATCAGCTACACTGTGTTACTCTCTGGCGTGGCTGTTGGTGGTCTGTATGGTGAACATCACCGCGCCACACTAAGGAGTGTTTTCCCTAGTTACCTAAATGCACTGTGAAGACTCGCTCTCCAGTTCCTGTTGGTTCGCTGTCCCTCCAGCAGCTGGAAAGGTTTTACAGTTGCTTTGTAAATAATTAGAAAGCATTTCGGGTCACACCTTACAGAGTTTATAAAGCTAAGGCAATATGTCCCAGTAATGCAGTGTTTTGATACTAAAAGCAGCTTTGCCTTGCGGTGAAGGTCAGGCTGTTTGGCAAACAGAAGGAAGGTGGAGAGCAGTTCCTGTCAATGCCCAGACAAGGTGAAGCATATAGGACAGAAAGAGATTTAAAGACAGTGATAGAACGTTTTCAAATGTTGGAGTTCCACTCCCATTTAGGAAAACTGATGTTACAAGCCAGTTGTTTCAGTCTCTCGTTATCTAGAAGCGTGATTTTTTTTTTTTTTGTATGGATTCACTCAGCAGAAGAATCTGTAAGTTTTGATAGTAGCACTGCAGAGTGATAGGACAACAATAAGCTGCAGAGTTCAGTAGCTTCTATTATCTATGTCAGTTTCTGTTTTCTTGTGCGTAGGAGAACGTGACCTACTAATACAACTATTAACTGATAGTGGTCATGCGAGTGCTTTGTAAAGTGGGGCAGGAAGGTGCAAGTTGTAAGTGGCAGTGTGGCTCCGTTAAACTTCTGTTCCGCTTCCCTCAGGGCTTGTCCTTGGAGAGTGCTGGTGGCAGCAGCGTAGCAGCACAGCACATCTGTATGCTCGAGTAACACTGGTGTCGCTAGGAGTGGGACTGTGTCCAGCTGGGGACTGTCTCTGTAGATGGAGACTGGCCAACCTTTCCTATTGAATATAGCTTTTTATTTTCCTGAAATCTGTAGGAAATGTACACTGAGAGTTCGTGTTCCATTCTCAGTTCTGCTGAGGATACCTACCGGGTTCAAAACTTACTGGGAGATGTGACTGCCATGTTGCTTCCTTAAGGAAAGGGGTTATGCTTGTTTATCAAGAGCGTATTCCTTTGCAAGTGGCTTTTGGGTGATTCCTGAAGTTCTGTGCTCCAGGCACACTCGGCACGTTCAGCTGTTTTCAGCTCTTCTCAGCGTTTTTTAGTGATAGAGAGGGAGCTTCCATCACCTCTCATCTCTGAGCACATTGGTGTGAGTGTGGTCAGTGCCCTTCCCTAGCCTGTGTGCAGATTTCCTTGGGGACTAAATCTCATTTTGTTTTTCTTTCAGGGCACCTCAGTTCTAGAGAGGGCTGTCTGCCTCGCCTTGAAACTTGAACCGCACCTGGAATGGAGTTGCACTTTAATCAGTTGGGGAAATAATTTGGTTTCTTATTTTGTAGCCTGAAAGGATTCAGTTTAAGCTTCAGTAATTCAGTTATGTGCTGCCACTTCAGTAAAGAAGGTGCTTTTGGAGGTGTGGTAGCAAGGAGGGGATTATATTGCTTGGAGTAAATTGAAGTACTCCTTGCCGTGCAGGTATTTCAATACATTAATACAATAACAAAAGAGTTCATTTAGAAAAATTACTGCTTTCTGCACCTGTGCCAAGGAGTCTACGGGCTTTATTTTTACTGAGTTCAGGTTTTAGACATAGAGGAAAGACAGCTGGAGTACTCTGGGTGTTTGAAACAAACACTTTCTAGGGTGGGTACTAGTTATCTGTTGGAAGAAAATCTGAGTACAGGGTTTTTGGTTTTTTTTTCCCTTAGAAGTGCAGTAAGGAAAGACAACTTAATCAAGCTGAAGAGATCTTGAAGTATAACAGATATGACTTTTGCGAAGCTGGCCATAGCAGGCTCAGAGCTCAAGTTTACTGGGGAGTGGGGTGAGATGGTCTTGGACAAGGGATGTTGGAATCCTCAAAAGCTTTTGCCAGGTGTGCTACAGCCATCCAGACATCATCTATCTGTGCTTGCCAGTCATCCCCAGGAACTCTCAGTGGGTTTATCTGCTGTTATCTGTTGTCTTTCCTTCAATCAGTGTCAGGCTTTAGCATATACAAGGTGTTGCACAGTTTAACTGCAGATACAAATCTGAAGAGATTTGAATGAGGGGGATGGAGGAGAAAGCCATGAATGGTATAGCACAGATAAACAGGGTGTGGTTATTTATTATTTTTCATTACCTCAGAGATAGGAGACACCCGATGCAATGACAAGGCAGCGATTTAAAACGAGACTTTTTTTTCCCCTGTTTTTTTTCCTGCACGTTGTTTAATTGTGGAAACAATTGACAAATATTTTGGGTGGTAAAAGTATAAATGGTTCAAGAAGCTTTCGATTTGTAGAGGATATATCTGTTAGGGAAGCCTGTAAACTAGGGAGTTAGTCTGCAGCTGAATGTCAGAATTTGGAAGGTGTTCTAATGGCAATACTCTTCTAAACTTACTGGTTCTTGTAAACCTTTCCCTATAGTTTGCTGCTATTAGAGAAAAGATACGGGCTAATCAATATTTAGTTTGATTTGTTACAGCCATCCTTAAGTTTTACGTAACTTGGCAGTTCCAGAGCAGTTACACCACTGATTCTTTCCTTGCTGTCTCACTCCAGTTCCATTGGGGTTTTAGCTCTGTGATACAGATCAGAATCTTTTATTCCTCTTTTGCTGTTAAATGGTTTCCTTAGGTTTCCCCTTGTCTCCTGAGAGTCTTGTGTGAACGTATTTCGAGAAGAACTTGCCTAATAGTTTCAAAGCCTGTTTTTACAAACAACCTGCATCCTTATTTCCTTGAGGAGTTCCTTCCAGGTGCCGTATTTACCACGCAGGTTTGCCTGCGGTCGCGTATGCACCTCAGTAGTCGCATCTCTGCGGGCTGAGGGAGGCTCAGTGTGTGTCAGCAGCGCTGCTTGGTAGAGAGAACAAAGGGCTTGGAAGTGCTGGGATGGAACTGCAGCACCTTGGGCTTGGTGGAAGGTTGCTGTGAACAAATACTATCCATACAGCATGCTTCTGCTGTGTCATTCAGGCTCACTAAAAAGGATTTCATTTATAATATTTTTTTCCCCTTCTTTTTTTTTTTTTCCCCAATTTCTGGCACGAGTGTGTTCTGAGTAGCTGCTTGTGGTGCTAAACGTGACGGAAAGCTGAGCAGGCAGTCTGGGACTCGTGTGCCGTGCTCCGAGGTGCCTTGTGATTGTGCGAAATGAGGTTGAAGCATCCGGGCTGCCTGTCATTACTCTGTGTTCTTTAACACTGATGCAGTTTTCCTTCCTTATCTGAGATCTTGCAAGACCAGAGAGAGCAGTTGGTGAGATCCAAGAGCCTCTGGCTCCATCACTTTCACACACCATGTCTTTCACGTACCCGATGCGTTCATGGAAGTGGTGTTACAGATGTCAGGCTCTCAGCAGAGCTTGCTTTCAGCTGTGCCAAGTTTGTTTGTTCAACATTACTTCAGGTTTGTTTTTAAAAAATTATATAATCAAACATAGTAGTTGAATTATAAATAGAAACCAAAATGATGGTAAATGATGGTAGATGATGGTAAATATTTCTCAGTTTTGGGGGTGATGAAACAAAATACCTTTTAGTGTCAGTATCTTACTGAAATGAGTAAAGGGAGGGAGGTGTGAAGGTGGTTTGTGGGCTCAAGATGCTAGACATCATGCTAGGAGTCACCAGGGCATGTCAAGTCTCATGAGCGTAGCCTCGGCACGCGGGTTTATAATAAAATACTGAATCCAAGAGATGGCTGCAATCTACTGAAAGTCTGTCTAAATACCTATATGCTTTTATTCTTCATGTTAAATATCATGATACAGCCACAGAAGTGCGTGTATTTTTCATTGCTGGTGTTGCACTTGTTCTACAGCAAATGTAAGAGATGGCAATAGTAACTGTGTTGGAAAAAATTGTGCAAACCTGAAAAGGGCGAGAAATGTTGTTCAGAGACAATAGTAAATGGAGAGTCAGGGGGACTTGAGTGTGTCTCTGAATTTGGGTGGTGCCTTGTGCCTACGGAACCAGCATAACTGGCTGGAGCACTGGATTGCCGCTCTGTTTCTGGTGAACTTTGGTTGATTTTGAAACAATAGCAATGTTTTCAAGTGGTTGATAAATAGCTATTAGGGTATGACCAAAGAATATCAGGATCTGGGTTTCTCTGAGCATTTGAGAAATGAAGTCTTTGTAGGGACGGAGTGCGAAGATGGAGAGAAATCCGACTATCCTTAAAATAACAAATGGGTTGATTGATTGGTTTGTTTCCTCCCATTTTGGGTTGTTTATGAGGGAAATGTGCATCTTTAAATACTGCTCCTCCTATGTAGTAAGGCCTTTCAAAATCTTTGCTGAGGCTTTAACCGTTGAGCGGAGTGGTGCCCCGTTACGTTCAGGTACATGCAGTTCTGTCGGCCCTCGCTCGCTCTGCCTGGCCCACGGGGGCAGTTCAGGAGCATCTTTGCAGCTCTTGGGTTTACATCTGCATAGGACGGACTGTTCAGTAAGTCATTACTGGGCCATTTCTTGACGTGGCAATTACTAAATAATGTTCTCTCATTCTGAGATGTGTAAAATTGGATGCAAACACGACACAGGATTTATACTGTCTGTCTACATTTATGACAGTGCTCTGTGAGCTGTGAATGGGGATGGCTGAACCACAGCCAGCAAAGCTTTATTTGATATTTGGATGAGTGCCATAAATAGAATTCAGCTAACACATGCCTTTGTCAGTTGTTGAAATTCAACTTTAAAAGGATTAATTTCTCAACCCTACCCTGCTGTGCAGAATCCTGAATATTGAGATTAGCAGCTTTTCGGAAGGTTGGTGAAATCCTACTGTAACTGATTTTTGTTTGGTTATGAATTGCTTGCACAATTACCTTTTTAATACTAGCATTTTTGATACTAATATTTGTGCTGTAAAAAATGCAAGAAACAACTTTTAGGTGTAATTTTTGTTTTTAAGTACAAGAAATAATGATATTACAGTTGTGATAAATTTTTAATGACTTTGTGGGTTAAGAATATATTACGGGACATCTTCTCTTTAAGATAGAAGTGGCTGTCTTCCAGCAAACTCTTCTCTCTTCTTCACTGGCCTACTATAATGTGCCAGTGTTGGAGTGGCAGCATTTGCAGGCAAGATTTGGATTTTACAGTATCGAGCGCTGCATCATCAGCACAGAGCACTCAGGTCCTCTGCGGATTCTTCAGAACGGAGCTGCACCAACATAAACTTTTTAGTCACAAAGTTTTCTAGTGCAGGCAGAACCACAGCATCTGCCTTTCCCTGTGTGCTCACGGATCCTGTTGATTTAGGGTTTGCTGCTTTTGTCTGAAGCCAGAGGGAACTGGAAGGAAGATTTTCTGTTTGGCTGTGTAAAACATCCTTGTGTACACTGCAGTTTCTTTGAAAACCTGCCACTGTTGCTGTAGCAGCAATATAGCCCTGCCAGTATTGACAATAACAGGAGCGCTGGCGGGAAGAATTGCTTCCAGTCGTGGGCTGCTGTACCATCTACAGATGCTCTGAATGTGGTGTGGCAGAGGGAGGGAGGGAGAGAATAGTACTCTGGTTTGTCTCCACTGTCCTCTCTTTAGAGGTGCTACTGGGACGACAGCACCAGTGCTGTGTCAGGAAGCCTGCCAGGGGTTCATCTGAGAGCTGTGTGACAAACAGTGGTGTGGGTAGTGCTGGGGAGCTTCCTCAGCAGACCTCAGTGTGCGCAGGAGCCGGGGGAAGTAGTCTTTACATAGTTTAGGTTACACTGATAAGTTGAACTGAGTCCTGTGTTTAGTCACATTATTCCGAGCTGAACTCAGAAATCAAAGCGTTGTTTTAGGACGTGTTACCTTGTGGATGGAGCACTGGGCTGCAGCCCGGGTAAGAGAACCTCGATGGTGTCCTGCTGCTGCTGCTGGCTGGGGAGCCCTGGGAGTTATGGTCTTGCTACGGCTCAGTTTCTGCATTTGCAAAAATAGGAATAATCAGCCTGACAACTGTGTAAAATGTTTTAAGGTGTCTGCATCGAGGCTAAGTCCTGACTTGCATCTTTTTGCCTAGCTTCACCATGTATAGGCTTTCTCTTGCTCTTTGGCATTTGCCATGCAGTTATGCAACAAGTATCTCATTCTTTGAACAGTCCCTGCATTTGATCTATTCTCATGTATGCTTCGGTAGGTTCTTCCCTTTTTGCTCTGTATGAAACGTAAGCCTGTCTTCAGGGCTATTTGCCTCATTTAACTGCTGCTGAGCAAGCCTGTGCCAGGTCTACTGAAGTTGCAAGGATGTTAGGAAATAAAGAAACTATGGTAGTCCATAATATATAATGAATCCTCTTTTGACAGATAAAGAACAAAAGCTGATTTACTGTTTGTTTTCTGTTCCGTCCTTTTTCAAAATCTTTCTTGTAACTACCACACAAAATTCTGCAGCGCCTTAAGCAGAGCTGCTGCTGTCTGCAGTTGTTGTGGGTGATTCTCATTTATGCAAGTGAGAGTCTGGATCTCCTCTGGAGTACTCAAAATAGCCAACCAACCAACCAAAAAAGAAAGGAAATGGGAAAAAAAAAAACCAAACCCAAAACCCCAACAGCAACAAAACCACCACACTGCACTGGAGTAGAAAGTGGTCACAGATTCGTCTGGCTGTGCCTGTCTCGGTCTGTTTCTGTTCTGTTTTTATGCACTGGGTGCTCTGTCTTTCTTTAGTTGCCTTTCTCAGACTCTCAAAGCTTCCTCTGTTGAGCCTCTTACTGAGTCCTCGTTATCCTGCCTTGGCTGCCCGCCTGCGCAGTCCCTGTTCCCGTGCCCTGCGCCAGCCCCTTATCAGTGTGTCCTCTCATGGAGCAGCGATTCTTCAAGTGTTCCACGGGCTATGTACAAACTCTGTTTCATGGCACGAAGGTGTAGGTGTGTATTCTCAATGTACCTGTAGTGAGGTTTTGTCTTGCTAACTCAGAGACGAAAAAGCAATAGACTGTCTATGTTTTCACTGCAGAACTTTCCCCAGTGGGTCCTGATGTTACTTCTCCTGGTTTAGCCGAGACAAAGCGAGAGCAGTCACTGCGCTGAATTGGTTCTAATGCCTCTTACACTTGAGGATGGCCTCAGTTTTCTGAAACGTATCCTGTGTTCTCTGTGCTGTAGTAACCAAACGTGCTCAGTAGATGCTTTTCCTGGGATCTGCAGGAGAACCAGTTTGTCTTTGGTGGGAGGATGGCGGGAGCTGTGGGGAGGACTGAGGACTGGGGTCCTCATCATCATCAGCTGGCTCTCGCAGGTTCTTCCTGACAGGCAGAACAGTTTGCTTCAAAGAATTCCCACACCCAAGCTTTTATACACAGGAAAATCCACGAGGGTCACATGACATGAACATTTTGCAACAAAGCAAGGCTTTGATTAGGTGTTGAATATTTAGAGCTGATGTAACACTCACCCTGTTCCCCCCCCATCATTCTTTAAAAATTCTTTGTGAACTGGGCTATTGTGGTGGAGTCGGTGGCGTACAATGAACTGAACCACTAAACTATATTGTTCATTGTAGACACTGGACTTCCGAGTAGAACGGGATTTAAACAAACAAACCACAAGGTCTTCTGGCAGATTCAGAGGCCTAGATTTTTCAGGTGTAGAATAGATTTTGATTTTAGCGTCTTTTACCAACAAAAGTTTCTGAAACTTACTGGGTTGCATAGGTAGTTCTATTAAACTGCAGCTGCCTTTGGAGGGAGGAGTGGCAGTCAGGCCCTTAGCTGACATTTGGTAATAGTGGTTTAGCCCCAAACTGTGTCTTAACGTGAACTGATCAGCGTCATAGAACCTTTATACATGTGTGTGTGGGTACTCTGCACCTGAATTTGTGTGTTAGCTGGCGATGTGGTGGAATATGGACACCAGTATTTTTTCCTTTATAGAGTTTCTTTTAATTTGCTGACCATGTGTGCTCTGCTTTTCTTGCCTGCCTCCCGTGGAGCTGAGGCTACTTGCAGGTTCATGTATTTTTAATTGTTTCTTAATCTTAGTTCCATATAAACAATTCTCTTTGCCTCTTTGCTTGCTTGGTTTTTTTTTTTTTTTTTTTTTTTATCAGCTTAGAGTACATCATTAGAGGAGATTTCTGCTTGGATGCTGCCAGCTGATTAGAAGAGTACACCAAGGTTTTGTCTAATCTCTGGTGTGACTGTCATGTGCTGCAGCAAGGAAATGGCTTTGGACGAAGCAGCCAGATCTGTACGGGTATTAAAACATGTTGAGGAGACTTGTATCGGTGGGGCTCAAATGGGCAGCCGTTCAGTGCGGGGAGCTTATTAAAAGACAAGGATTAACTTTGCTGTTGTTCTTGAGGTCATGGAAGTGGTAAGGGTTTTCCAGGATGTACCTGCCCTTAAAGGCAAAAAATCCCAGCTGCAAGTGGAAAAAATGCCCTGTCTCTGCCTCTCCTGCAAAGAATTTGGCTGGTTCTCATCTTTGCTCATTTATTGATCGTGCTCTCCCTCACGATTGCCTTTGAGCAGGAAGGCTGTCGTTACCTTTTGGTCCAGTGGCGGGGATGAAAGGGGTGCTGCTGAAGAAGCCCCCAGCGTTAGAGGGGATGGAGTCCCAGGAGCAGATCACCGTGGTGGGACAGACAGACGGGCAGGCTGGGGGAGAGCTGGGGCTGTATTTCAACGACCTCCTCAAGGCTGGGTCTGGGGAACAGCCCGGAGCAGTGGCAGTGAAGTGGGAGTTGGAGCTGCAGCCAGGTTAAGTGAGGGATGACAGCTTTGTTGCTGAGAAGAAAAGAGGCTATTGCATGCACTGGAAGGACGGCTTCAGCTAAAGGCAGAAGCAGTACTTCTTTCTTGGGTTCCTTTTTTGTGTTCTTAACTATGTGCTGTCAAAAGTAAACTTGAAATAATGGGGAAATGTTGGCAGGTTGACTGGTAATTCTACTGAATTTACAGTGATTACTTAAAGAAAAAAGGGAGAGGGAGGGGGAGTTACATACCTAGGAAGCAGACAAGGCTATTTTACTGCATATTCCTCTCAATTCTGTAGCAGGCTGCTGTGAACCTGTAGCAGTGTGAGGCAGATGACCTTTTCAGATGTGGGATCAGTCTCCCTCTGTGTTAGTATGGCCTCGTTTGCGAGCAGGTCAGGGCAAAGTTCTCCAAGTTCGTAACTGGGTGTCTGCGTGTGGGAGCTCTGGGTGGCATGGCTTTGTTTCTGGCACAGAACAGCAAAGCGCAGGGAGCTCATGGGTATAGCTAAAGAACATTCCATAATGCTGAAGGCGTTTGATGGTACTGACAACATGAGGACATCTGCATTCATCATGGGTGAGCCTGCTGTTGCTTTTCACCACTGGAAATGGGTATTCTCTGCTGTTTTCCGTAGCTTCTGCACTCCCAGGGTAACTCAGTGCTTGGTGATGAGAAGCAGCACTTTGGTCAGCCTTCCAGAAGGATCTTCATGAAATTTGCTGGTAGGCTAAGAAAGCCTCCCAGAAGTTTGAGAAAGACAAGTTCTTTTCTAACATGACGAACCAGTCCTAGCACAGCGCGAGTTAATGAGGCACTAAATTACTAGAAATGGCAAATCTGTATAGCTGAAATTCCTATGTAGAGGCAACCAAAAAGTCATTCAAGATTCATTAAATGTGAGTAGCTGCAGAAAAATCTCGCAAGGGCTGCATATGAGGAAATACTGGATCCATGTGTACTTGATTTGCTGCATCAAAGCTGAACTGATCGTTTGCAACTACTTTCATTAGCTATTTTGAGGAAACTACTTTTCTTTCTTCTTCCTGCTGTCCGTTATCTTGAAGAGACAGCATCCATCTCCATTTCGATGTTAAGCTTGTGTTATTTACCAAGAGACCTTTTACTTGAAAGTGCCTGTTCTGACCATAGGAGGTTATCGGAAATTCTGAAATGGGAGTTCTCCTTTTTTGTTAGGAGGGAGAGCGCTCTCCGTGGTGAGAATACACACGCTTTGGAAAAAGCAGGGCTTGCTTTGGTCCGTGTCCAAAGCTGCAGTGTCTTCTCACAGAACCTTACAGTTGCCTTAGCACTCCCAAACAGGAAGCAGTTGTATTACATTCGCTTTGCTTCCATAAGCTTGGCTGCTGTGTTCCTAAGAAGAAAGTCCACATAGAATCCCAGGTTCCCAGTTAGTAAGGAGGAACCTAATGTTCCTGTTCACGAGGCATGGTGTGTTTCTGAACGGTCCTTTGATACCGTGATGAGGAGAATGGTTTAAAAGTTTAACTATAGTATTTTCTGTTGGTGGTGATGGGGAAAGCCTGGAGTGCTTTGATTTTGCCATAAGCCCAGATGCCTGGTTAGTCTGTGTGCAGAAATCTAAAAACATTCTTACAAAAGGGGCACAGCTGTCTGTGCACTAAGGTGAAGTGAGTAAAATAGGAGAGGGGCACTTACAAATTTCAGTTTGCCATCACGCACCTCCAGCCTTCTGCACTTCCGCTGTAATACCATCAGATCAGCTTCATCCACCATTTATTCTGCCTAAATCCTTCCCAGGCCTCTCCTCTCTCTCCCTTGAAGACAGAGCTCCTGTCGCCAGCTGCTGGGACTGATCCGGACACAGGTTGGCCCAAGGATGCAGACGGACTGTAACGCATCCAGCCCTTTCACAGATGGCTCCTGCTCTGTTCTTGCAAACAGACTGATGTCAGCTGTGTGTAGCAGGTCACGCGAGGCGAGCATCCCTTCCAGCAGTGCTGTGTATCCTTTGGTGCAGCCTCAGGATTTGCTGCTGCTCTTGCAGCTCTTTGGAAAGAGTGGCTTTGAGCAACCTGATCCTAGCAGAAGGTGTCCCTGCCCATGGCAGGTAGTTGGAACTCGATGATTATTAAGGTCCCTTCCAACCCAAACCCTCTGTGATTCTCTGAACGCTGTTCACCCGTGGCTGGATGCTGGCTCAGTTCCCGTGGAGAGCCCGGTGTACTGGGATGCTGCTTGTTTGGCTCAGGTGCACTGTTTCTGAGGCGCTACAATAACAAGCAAGTCCAGTGTCATATTACTTGGTTATTTTTCATTAATATTTAAATTCTAAATGTTTTGTGCAGTTTCAAGCAGTACACTAGCAAAATCTTGTCCTCCCCAGCTGTAAAATGTGGTGGTGTGGACACTGACCTTGCGGGTGGTGCCGTTCTGGTCAGTATGGCCACGGGGAATAGAGTTTTCTGAACTGTCAGTGTGGCTGGCAAGAAGATCAAAGCTACAAGCAGCTGATCTCAGATGAGAGATCAGAGGGGTGGGATAATTGGATAAAGGGCAGTTGAAGAAATTTGACACTTAAAATACTTTTTGTAAATCTGCCTGTCCCCATGTGTCCTTGATTTCAGTAGGAGAATTTGTGAAACCTGGGCTCATCTGATTACTCTAGTTGAGGCATTTTGAGGGAAGATAGGAGATTTGGAAGTTTATTGTAAATATGATGTCTAATGGCTGATTGCATGAACGCAGGTGGAGGTTTGTGTGTGGAAGTGCATGTGTGCGACTCTTGGCCGATTGTTAGTATTTTGTTGTTTAATTTGTTGATCTTTGTATTTCATAATAATAGTAATCCTGGAACCATGTTCCTCTCTTCCTATATGGAGAAAAGAAATGTGTTCAGGGCAGATGTTGCTTATAAATGGAGCTACTTCCAGCAAAAAACCCATGAACTTGGATCAATTAATGTAATTGTCAGGTGATTTGAAATCAGCAGTAAGTTACAAGAGTCTCTGTGCTGTCAGCTGGCTGAAACCTGACTTGTTGGTTCAACACACTGGCTGCTGGAGACAGGAATTCTGTCTGCGTATTTTTTCATTCCAGCTTCTTTTCCAAGTGTAAACCTCATCTTCAGTTTCAGGTGTGGTATCCACATGTATTGGGATAAAAACTAGGTGTCATATTTTAGACCTTATTTCAAGTAGTTTGGTCTTTTGTCAATGAAGCATGAAATTAAAGATTTGTTCTTAATGGTCTTGTGATCTTTGGGAATGTGCTTCAATTCTAATGCTAGATTTTCCCTCCCTCCCTCCCTTTATCATGTTAGAATTATTCACAAAGATTATAATCATGTTTATTG
Source organism: Pterocles gutturalis (assembly GCF_000699245.1). NCBI lineage: Eukaryota > Metazoa > Chordata > Aves > Pterocliformes > Pteroclidae > Pterocles > Pterocles gutturalis. The sequence goes on along the minus strand of NW_010128994.1, from coordinate 40,784 downwards.
TGGATTACTACTAAAATTATTCCCTGAGAAGAAATACGCCCCAGGAGTTCTGGATCTGAGCATCCCTTTAAATCAGTAAATGTGACAGAACCTTCATCACATTTGAGAGTTAAAAATAAATTTCTTAACAACAACAAAATCCACCAACCAACCCAAAGAGAAAAGTTTGCTCTTACCTAATAACTTAGCTTTTGGAGATGAGGCTTTGTAATCAACACTAAATATCTTACATGAGTCATGCCAGCATTAATGGTGATGAGCAGCTCTCTCCTGAAAGAGGATTTATTGAGAGACAACAGAAGGAAGTGAAAATGTGTGTATATATATTCAACATACACACAAAAATAGAAAGGTTTCTGTCCTTACATGCTGTGTCATGATCCCTCATTTTGGGGCCTGTCACTGAACATTTGGCACAACAGAAATACTCGGTGAGTTGCTTCCAGTGCCTGAGGTGTAGAAGAATATTCAGCATAAGCAGAGCTGCCCGTCAAGTGACTGCGGCAGCTTTAAATATTGCTGCTACTGCGGAGCCAGCGGCCATCCTGCTCTGGCACAGCGAAGGGTGCGCGTTTCTTCGCTGGCTTCGTAGGAAGAATTTGCTGCAGGGTGTGCTTTGAGCTCTGGTCACTTGTCCCCAAAGGTGAAGGGGCATAGCTGTCCATGCCAGGGGCTGTGACAGAGCACAGCGGCTGCTCCAGTGCTCCGCAGCTGCCTGTGGCTGGGTTTTCGGCAGAGTTGGGCTTGGATTTTCCTGTCCTCCTGCAGGGAGCAGAGGCTGGGGCTGGTGTACAAACCACTGGCTGCTGGGGAAGAGACATCTGGAGGCATGGGGATGGCAAGCAGGGAGGTGCCCTCTCACCTCATAACTGTATTTTTCTTCATCTGGCATTTGTGCTTTTCATTGTTGGGACAAAATCTGAACCTTTCATTCTTCAATCTCTTGACTCAAAATACTCATATCGAAGGAAATTTGTAGTTCAGCAGAAAATAGACCCACACACATCTTATGGTTTCCAAACACCACGTTTTACTTGGAGAATTTTTAAATGTATTGTTAGCTATGCCAGCGGCCAAGCTTATAGGAGCCATTCAACTTGGAAATAAGTCAGCATTTTCTTTGAGAACTGCTTGGGATTTTGTGGTTCACGGCAGCTTTCTCAGAATGTGGCATGACAAATAACATGCGTCTGCAGAACGCAGCGCTGGCTGCGTGTCTGTGCTTGCAGCGCGTGAGGTGGCTCGGGACCATGAGTTACGTGTCTTGTTTTTAGAAAGGTGCAAACTACAGGTTTTATTCTTTAGTATAACTTCCCTGGGCTTTGGATGTGAGGACTTGACTTCACAGCTTAGGAAAGAAGGAGGAGAACTGAGACTGAGAATCCCCGATAGCAGTCAGAGTAAGTACACTAACAGGGTTCTCGTTCTGATGCTTCCTTGGATTAGAGCAGATCTGAATTTACAAAGACACCTGCTGGTGAGTGGTGGTGTTCCTATAGCGCCAGTGCCGAGCCTGCCTGGCACTGGCTACACAAAGTACTAACCGGGCTTGGCTTTGATGGTCCTGGCTTTGACGCTGTTCTCCCTGTTGGAAAAGCTGTGAATGCATCTGCAGAGTCTGAACTGATGTTGGATCTAATGTGCTCCTTTGTGCAGGCCAGGTAACACACAACGTCCCTGCACTTCTTTCCCATCCTGAAATAGAACTCTGCCTTGATAGCCCCCTTCTTGCCCCCTCGATGGCACAGCAAGCATAAGGAGGTAGTCTTTGGCTAGTAACACTTTCAAATGCAATTTAGTTTGGTTTTTAATTTTTGAATTGGATTCAGGTCTGTATGTGCATGCAACTTCAGTAAAAATTGTAAGAAAAAAAAATAAAGGCATGATTAATCTTCTTTAATAAAGATGAAAATTCAGAGTATGTTTAAACTACATAAGTGCTTATACACACAGAAAGTACACAGTACTGCTGCTTAATAACGTGTAATGCGGTTATCGTATCGCTAAAACAGAACTAACCTTTTTTGGGAAAAGTAAACGAAGTATAAAATGAGAAGCATAATTGTAACCATATTTTTACATCCCAGTTTAAAATTGGTCTGACATATTTCACTGTGAAAGACAGTTTTATGGTGTTGGAAATCACTAGTTAAGAAGAGTGAGAAACCGGGCTGTAATAGCTGAGGAAAAAGTTAACTTTGAAAGAGAACTGATCTTTGAGGGAAATGCTAATGGAGCTGCTCCTCATAGTAAAACAGAAGCAAAATATAAACAAATGTCTGTCTGTTCCCTTTCCCTTCCAGACCTTCTCAGATCTTCAGTAAGCACAAGTAATTTTTTTTCCCCCCAGATTGTTCCAAAGAATAAAGCTATGAATTTATGGTTAGTTAACTTGAGCTGTCTTAAAACGCTGTACGTGTTCATTGTCTCACTGTTACGGGTAACCCTTACAGACAGCCTCCGCAGAGATTTCTGCGTGGGATTCGGTTGGCAACCTCTGCTTGCCAATATTTTGATCATCAGTTTAAATTAAAAAAAATGTTCTGTTTATTTGTCACGGTACTGAAAAGGTAGTTCTCCAAAAGAGGGTGTAACTGGAAAAAATTGTGCCGATGGGGGGAAGGTTGAGCGGTGGAGCTGACTCCGGTCCCACCTCCCCAGCGGTTCGCAGCCCTTTGTTGGTAGCTGTTGTGATTTTGCAGGTAACAGACAAGCAGCCTCCTGTACACAGCGTTACAGTTTTCTTGGGCTATTTTTGTGCCAGTTCATGGTGGGAGTGTTTGCACTCTGGCCCAGAGCGGTAAATGTTCAGGTTTATGGCATACCCAGCGCTTGGTGTGTTTTGCTTTCAGTGCAGTTCCACCTTGCTGGGTGTGTATGTACCTGTGCGTTTGTCTTGAGGATGTTTTGGTTTTTGCAGGGCCTAGTGCAGACAAAGCTTTTTAGTGAGCAGCTCTGGGGGTTTCTAATTTTTACAGAAGAATTGCTGCACGGATATATTTTACTTTAGGATCAGTTGAGTAGAATTGTTGCTTCATAGGGGAAAAAAGAATTTTAAAAATGCACATTGAGTTTTCTGTATCTGTCTGGGACACCTAAGTAATACATATAAAGGAATTCCAGAAAGTTTTGCGGTGTAGAGTTGTTGATTCAGTTTATAGCTGTTCCTCTGGCTTATTTACGTCTCCAAATGGAGCGTTTGAAATGATGCGTCTTTGGCGTGTCCCCTCGGAGAGCTGCGTTCACCACTGCGTGCCCGAGCAGGGTGGTTGTGTCTCAGAGCAGCTGGGTGCTGTGTTCTCAGTCGTGGGGTGCTGTGAGAGCTCTCGCTAACTGACCCCGAAGCAGCTGTCTGACCACGGGCGGTGCCTTGCTTTGAGCTGTCGGTGAGCGTGGAGGAGCAGGTTGAGCGTGAGGCTGTTGACTTGACGTTTTGTCTCAGCTGCTGGAGCTCTGCCAGGTGAGCGGTGAGGTGGCCGTAGCTGTTTCACCAGAGAGGTCACAAAAAAAATTTCTTAGAGGTTGTACCGCTGCCCAGGGTCTGCCACAGTTCTGTCAAAGAGCTTTCTGTGTGAAAAGTATTGGCACCAGCCATGTCATTAGTGGAGACTGCTTTCTTTGGAGCATCTGCGTGAGTTTACAGGAGAGTTTGAGGAAAAAAAAAAAAACCCCACAACCAAAAAAAACCCCAAAAAAGCTGCAGATAAATGGAAATAAGGGATCTTGCATAACCTGACTTTTATTACATGGGAGAACTTTATAGGATGTTCTGCAGATGACAGTACTGAATTAGTCTCTCTTTGGAGGTCAGTTGCACAGTTTGAATTCGGAGAACAGGTTTGTCTTCGATTCTCACGTGAGTCTGCCCCGTCATCCTAAATAAGTACAGTTTCTGTGCAAGTTCATGAATTATTTCTTTGTTTGAACAGATTTGTTTCCTTTTGTTTCCGTCTTGAGAATGTGTATCTTAATGCTATTGTGGTTTGTTTGTTTCCTGGAATAACTTTATTGTATGATATTAAGATCTCCAAGCGCTTAACGTAACCTTTTCAAAAGGCTCTGAGAAGGTTGGATTATAGCTCATATCTTTGAGGCAGAAACATTATTTCTTTTCTCTTGCAGAACATAAATAACTTTTTGATTAAATCCTTCTTGTTCAACAGAATCTGTCTATGACCTTCTCCCAAAGGAGCTGCAGTTACCACCTTCCAGAGAAACATCTGTAGCATCCATGAGCCAAACGAGCGGTGGCGAGGCAGGTTCGCCGCCTCCAGCTGTAGTCGCTGCTGGTAAGCATTCGCATTTATTCAGTTCCTTTGTTAAGGTTTGGAACGTTCTGGCCAACATGAACAGTGCTGGCAAAGTTTTGGTTGTAAAAAAGAGCTTGTGGAGAAGTGACAGAGTTCATTCTAGGAGAATTTAGGTAATATAAACTAAACTAAACGGGGTGATCTAAACTATCAGGTATTCTGTGTTAATGACTGCTGTATTTCTCATCTATATCTTTGCAAGAAATAAGATCTCTGTTTTGCTGTTCTGTTATTCCGCAGCATGGGCCTGTCAGCTCCTAGAATGCACTCTGTCTTCAGAGGTAATACAGACCTAGTTGGAGCTAGGGCAGAATGCTGACCCACTGTAAACCAGCGCATTCTAGCTAGGATAAAAAGTGGAACGGGAGATTGCATTTTGGGCCATGAAGCTTTTACTAAACTGTGAGGAGGAAGAAGGGTCACATTTTCCTTTAAGATGCCCGAGGAAGCTTAGTATTTAAACTCCATTCACACATAGCTCTCTGTCGTAACGTATTACAAAATTCTCCAATAGATGAGAGTATAATATATGTCAGGGTGGCACTTTTATAAACTGATAAGTTTAAATTAGTTATTTTTCTAATTGACAGCATATAAAAATGAGGCATGACCTTTTTATCTTCATCTTTATCTTGCTCCCAGTCATGTTTTAGACCTTAGTCTAGAACGACTGTCATTGATCTTCATTAACTGTAAAAGAGTGAGGATTTAAGGGCAAAGTTCTGAACTGTGAGGTTAATCTTAGTGCTGCTTTGCATCTGGAATTCTTGTCAGTAGCTTTTATACATTAGTAAACATCTGTGCAATGAGGAAAAAGGGAAGATGATCATACTCATGATTGATGCATCTTTCTTCACTGAATGAGGTTTTTTGCATAATTTGATCCCCTTTTTTCTTACAAGGTCATGGTCCACTTTCCTAATTGGCCTTAAATTGTTGCTTGAAAAAAAAGTATATATTTAAGATGAGGATTCAGATAGCTGCATTATTCTTTTTTCTCTCTGAATTCATATGCATTAAATGTTTGTGTGAGAATGTTTCCCAGATTTGCACGGTCCAGGAATCCGGATCAGAAACTGAAGTGATTGTAGCCTTGTCAGAGAAACTTTACAGCACTGCTCACCATTCATGTTTTGCCAGACCTCTTCTGAGAGAACCTGTGGATTTAACTGTGCACAGTGGAACTTCAGTCATTGAAAGAATTTGATGTTTTTATTTATTATAAGAATTTGATATTTTTATACCACTTATTAAAAAAATAATTTGAACATCTATTTCTAAAATCGAGATACTTAATGATCGGTTTGCTTCAAAGACATAGCAGCAACCAAATCCTGCAGAAACATGTATCTTAAAAACAAGCTAACAAAAAAAAAATCTCACAAGCCCTGCTACACTCTAAATCCACAGATGGACATGAACTGCTAATTAATTCTGTATCTAACAGAAAAGACTTAAAAACTTGAATGGAACTAAATGTCTGTTACCTCCAGGTATTTAGTGTCTGCTAACGGCCAGTCCAGTTCCTTTGAAAAATTCTGAGAATATGTTAGCTGTGTTTGGGTTCAACTGCAGCACAATTTTCTTTAATGAAAAACTTAAAAAACCAGGAACAACCCCCCAAAGCCCCACCAGTGTTACGATTTTTTTTGTTAACACTGAAAGGAGACCTACTTATTCAATTAATACTTCTCAGTGTCAGAGATAGTGTAGTTTCCCAAAGACTTTAAGCCGATACCGCTGCCAAAGAAGAGCTGCTCATGTGTGTGCCGCAGAGCGTGTTGGATCAAGGACCTGCACCAGGTTAGAGCTGTCCCAGGTGGGTCACTGCAGGTCTGCACAAGTGCTTTTGGTGGCATGAGGAGTAATGCGGGGAGGAAGGAGCAGTCGGGAAAGGTGGAGCCAGCTTCTCACTGGATCTCAGTAGATTGTTTTATAGCCATAGTCTCCCCTCCCACAAATTCCTGGTTCGTCCCCTGAGCCATCTTGAGCTCAGCACTTCTGAGCTGGTGTTGGTATCCACAGCACACAGCTGCCTGGGAGCAGGAGTTTCTCCAGTGTTCTTCCAGTGTTCTCAGATGACTTCCAGAATCCCAGGAGCTTTTCAGGAGGTTTGCTGTGTGTTTCTGCTGCACCCGAATCTCTCCACTTTCTTGAGAGAATAGGACACAAGTGTTTCAGTGCCATTCTTGCTGTAGCTGTACCGTGTTTCTAGAAGAGAGAGTGTCCTGTGTTTTACTGTTTTCTTTAATTGTTTCAGGATTGCTTTAGTGCCTTTGAAAAGTTGCTATCGTGTTTGTAAGCCCTGTCACTCAGCCTCTTGTAGTCATGAGAAATCTGGCTGAGCTCTGATTTCTTAACAGAAAAATAAGAGGAAAATCTGCCTGGGCTTTGTGCACGTCTGTGTGCTCATGCAGGAAAACATAAAGATATCTTTCATATTTCTGTTTTAAAAGAACAAGACTGCCAATTCATTTGCATATATCAAGTCCTTAATGGCGGACTACAGGTGCTTTTTCGAGGAGCTGGCGCTGTACAGATGATAGGGTGAGGAGGAAAGATGACTTTGGCAACCCAGTGTCCCTGTAGCTGAATTCTTTCCCTTGTTTTGTGTCAGTCAGTCCATCTGTCTCTCATTTTTGTGTCAGCTCTTACTTGCTCTAAAACCCCACTTTTTTTGGAGATGATAGTTTAGTCTCCATAGTATTGTAGGTTATATGGTTTACTCTTGTTTTTAAAAGGAAGGGTGATTTGAACTGCTGCTAGTGACACGGTTTGTGGGGTCAGCTGCAGATATGATGACTCTCGATAGCGAGAGGATTGTGTCACAGCAACGATCAGAAGTGGGGAGAGCTTTACTGCTCCTCTAACAGTTAATACAGTTTGTTCTTGGCTTCCCAAAACACAGAGGAAGGTAGCGTCTGGCTGAAATTCAACTTAGTTGAGGCTTTTCTGTCCCACTTTGCTGTGGGGTTTTGTCCCACATAAATCACACTGCTGCAGTGAACTTCTCTGTTTTTTTTGGAGGAGCAGGATGGGCTGTGTTTAGCAGAGATGACCTTGCAAGGACAGACTTCTAGTTCTTCCATTTGGAAATTTGTTTTGTGATTTACAGAACAGTTTTAAGAGTATTAAAATGGAATGTTGCTGATTGGATTTTCATTAATTTGTTAATAAATGTGTATCTCATATTCATTAATCCAGACAAAAGAGGTATTACCCACTCTCTGAATATCAAACAGGCAAGTATGATTTAATAGAACTCTAGGATTTTGAGCTGTGATGTTCACAACCTGAGCTGCTGTCTCAAGCTTCTAATTCTGTTATTCTTCTGGAAAGCAGAAGGGAGTTTTACTGCTAGAAACTGTTCTCAGCACTTGCTATTTGAATTACAAGTGTCTTTGTTCAGGGGACAGGAAAAGGAGGATTTGCCTGGTGCAGTACTGTAAACACATTAAATATGAATCATCCTTTAGACTCTTGAGATGCATGAGGGTGTCATGCTGAGAAATGTCATCGTAAGCTCTGCCTGAAGAGAGGTCTCTTCTATGAAATAAACGTGCCTGAAGCTTTAATAGTGCCTTCTACACAATAATTTTAAGTTCCAATTGCAAGGAGGGAGACTTGATTCTTTTCAGTTGGTTCTTAAAGGTCGAAGAAATTTTTTGTGTTGATCAAGACACATGGAACAAGTGCTTCAAATGCTTAAAATTCACACTGCTGATTCAAGTCCTTTCTCAAAGATGTCTTTCCAGTTGGTAGGTCAGCACCTACCTGTTCTTGTCTTTTGAGGATGATTCAGGAGTATTTCTGACCATTTACTTGTTTAAAGTGTTGCCTTTTCATCTTTTATCTCCAGTAAGAGGAATACTGAACAACAGCGCAGAACACCATACGAGAACCTGCTTCTCTGCTTGTTCATTCGCTCTGTAGCAGATCTTGGAATTAGCTTCTTCAGCTTGTTGATGATCTCTTAAGCCGCTCTCCATTTTCCACAGAGGCGAATATATTTATCTTTCCATATTTTTTGTATTTTTCCCCAGGGTAGGAATTCCTGTCTCGTTTCCATTGTGACGGTTTCCAGTTCTTATCTCAAATTGAATTCTCCACAAAAAGAGCAGTGTTCTTGCTGTGACAAAAGGGGAACAGATTTTATGCCACTGAAATATGAAAACTGCAAAAAGAATTCAGCAAATATATTTGGATACAAGTAATCTGTGATGTGTTAAATTCTTCTGCCTCCCAACCATCTTTGTATCCTGGGAAGATATTTGTTAAACAATAAAACAATAAACAATAAAAGTTTTACCTTTTTGTGATCATGTCAATTTTGTGTTCCTTTGTAATTAAAGGGACAAACTACTTCTTCCAAACAGGAGTAATTGGCTTTTTTGATCAGAGTGGTTATTGAAATACTTGCTATAAGCAGTTTTGGTCATTTTAATTATGACAGTAAGGCTTTGCTTCTCAATTGCTACAGTAATTAATAAAAATATTGGAATCATCTGTGGGGTAGGGACCAGGTGCTGAAGGGTATGGGTCATGTTTGCTGCTGCCGAGATAAGGCTTTTTCATTACTCTCAAACTAAAGATTCCAATAAGGCTTCAGAATGGAGATGTTGTTTTGGTTTGGGGTTTTCTTTTTTTTTTTTTTTTTTTTTCCCCTGAGTAGCTAGAGTCAGGCTTCTTGATTTTTGTTTTTAATGAAAATATTTTGTCAATTTATCATCCTTCCTGGTGTCATTAGTCAGTTTGTCCTGCTGATACAGAAATAATTACCAGAAATTTCAAAGAGTGTATCAGTGCTGGTACTAATTCTGTTATCCTGGCCTTGTAAGTACATGTTGTAAACAAATTATCAGAAACAAAGATTCTTCTTTGTAGTTGCTCTCCAATGCCTGGAAAAACTTCCATTTCTTTGTAGGCTTTTCCCTTCCCCTTCCCACCGCCCTCCCAGTTGGAAATCCCTTCCTGTCATTTCCTGGGAGGAAGTCTTCCAGGGATTTCTGTCTGTAGCGTGCTTGTTTCAGCCATGTGTCAAATACTTCTTTCTTACAGAATTAATTTAAACCAGATCCTAATGGTCTTTAAAAGTGCATCTTCCTGTTATACTGTATGTTGCCCGCTCCTCTGCATGGAGCAGAGCTTCCTTGTCATCACCTGGAAAGGATTATTTAGGTGTACTCTAAAACATCTCTTTTTTTCTAGATTGACTTTATTTTCACTCTTCCTGAATCTCTTCTAGTTAGTAAACCCAATTTCCCAGAACTGCTCAATCAAACACAAGCTGTTGGATCATTCTGAGAGGTTTTTAACGGCAAATTCTTGCATTAGGTGGCTCCTATTCCTGCATCAGAAAGACCTGAGAACAACTTTGTGAGGAGAGAATTCCCTATTCCTTAGCGAATAATGAAGAACCAAGCGAGTGAAGGGCAAAAAGGGAACATTATTGTCCTGATCTTTGGGCACCTCCTTGCAGCAGCAGCATCAAAGACTTCACAAAAGCCAAGAGGAGCTCTTAGATAAAAACCCAACTGTGTATCTCAAGGGCCAGAGCATCTGCTTCTTAAATGTCAGTGTTCCTTGTGAGGCCCATCAATCCCGACATCGTCACGCGATCGCTCTGTAGGGCAGCGAGCTGTGGAGGTGACAGGTAGAGCTTGAAGAGAGCAGCTGAGGGTCCTGAGTTCTGACTTGCTTGTACGCAGCCAGGTATCGGTCCGAGTGGGACAGGATCTAAGATACATGGAATTGCTGTGTGGGCCACTAACAAAAGTTCTACTTAAGATACCTGGAGTGTTAATTTAATAACGGATGGCATTATAACAAAACCAGGTTGATTGTATTGACCCAGAGTATAATGCACTGCTTGGTTCAGCATGTGAATGTAAGGGGAATTTACACTGTTGGGCTTGATGTCAATTAAATTAACCTACCTGTCTTGAATCTGAGTGTTTGTAATAACTGGTGAATTGGATTGCTTTATTATATTTGCTGGGATGCTAGTTTTTTTCTCTATTAATACACTTAACTTGCATTCTAGCTTCGCCATTCAGAGACAGGCATCGAGTGGTGGGTTGTGTGACAGTGTCTGTCAATAGTGAAGACAAATAGTGCCAGAGACACTTAACCCATCCAATCTCACCCAGGGTATAGGTCGGTCTTGTTTTCAGACTTCTTCATAAGTCTCTTTTCTTTCTTTCTTTTTTTTTTTTGTTTGTTTGTTTTGTTTTATTTCTAAATAGTGGATTGATACTGATTTGAAACTAAACTTTTTGGAAAAGCTTTTGACATTACATCAGTAATACAAGAAGAAAAGTAGAAACCCGAGTTTGGCATGTGAGGTGTTGAAAGCAGGTTTGCAGCCACTTTGTAAGTTCTGGTTTTTACCTTTAAAACTTTGGCAACACAAGGGTTGATGGTGAAAATGTTGCACATAGTATCCACCTGTTTTTGTTCTGAAATTGTTCTTCTGTGTGATTTAAATAAATCAATTACCATACAAAAGTCTTATCAAGAACATGACATGTTAGATAAATCAACAAATTTAATAAATGGGTATACTTCATCTGTTAAGCTTAGACACCATCTAAACCTCGCCCTGTGTGGTGAGTTGTCATTTTTGATGCTTAATTGTTTTCTGACCATAGCATAGGGGATCCCATGGGATACAGGGTAGGTTCTGCGAACAGGGCAAGTTCCCTAATGGCTTGCTGCTGGTCCTGGATGTTCATGCACAGGTGTCTGAAAAACTTGTAAAAACAAATATCTCCAATTTATTTGTGTTTGCAATCTTAAGCTTTTCAGTCTGGGAAATTACTTGCTTTCCACTCCAGCTACTATAAATTCAAAAAAAAAAAAAAAAAAATCAGGACGCTAGTTGTTTCTTTTTGAGAACTTGGTAATCCTTGTATTTAAGGATCTCTTGGGAAAGAATGAACAAGGATTTCAGGACTGGCTCCACGTAAGTGTTATCTAAAGACAAGACTCCCTCAATGCCAACTAGTGATGTTTTTTTTTTTCTTTCTCCTGCCTTTCAGACCTTTTTTTAGAGGCTGAACGCCTTGTTTGACTTCACAAGATAATAGAATATAGAAATATATGTCATTGCCTTAGTTGCTAACTCAGGAGGTAATAAATTTTCTTTGTACAACGCTTTATGTTATCGAAAAGAAAAAGACTGCACTGATTTGCTCACAGGGATGCTCTGATGTTCCGTTAGCCTGTGAATTTGAGCAGCATGCATTTGTGCCACATGCGTGTTGTATCCCTTCTTCCACTGCCTGCTTTTTGGCTGCTTTTTGTTTAGAAAGAACCTGAATTAGTCAGTCTCTGGGTTGTGAATGTAACTCTGTTCACTGCCTGAAGGTGAGCCCAGTGTTGGGGAGCAGCAGGCACCTCGTTAGACTTTCTGGGAAGCAAACGTACCAATGACTGGTATCATGAACACCCGGAATTCCTTTGCTCCTTCTAGGAGCAGTGCGGAGTGACTGCTTATCTTTATTGCCATTCAGAACTCCAGCACTAGCCCCTTAGTTTGGTAGTTCTTGGTTGTTTTCTATCTTCCATTTACACATTGCAGAATTGCTTCTTGTGGATGTGTAAATTATGATGTCCAAACCAGAACCAGGGCTTATGCGGAACTGTTCGATGTCATTCTGCCTCTCTTAGAGGAAAAAAAAGGCTTGTAGGGCAGGCAACAAATTTTAGTTACCTGACATGTTACAGTGATGGCAATGAATAGATTCAGGAGGTTTAGTTTCAACAGTGATCAAAGGTGCTCTAATGTGGAAGTAGTTTTCTTTTCTCTCTCATTTTTTTTATTAAGAAAAAGGCAAAAAAACCCACCTGGTGATGCTAGTGCATGTTTCATTTCTAACAGTGTGGCTGCATACTTGCCATAACATGCACTTGGCTTCTGTTCAGTGTTGTTCTGAAAGCCATTTTTATTTTGGGGCTGTGTTAAAATATACTCAGTCTTATATTTCAGAATGTACATACTCGTTTAAACTATCTATTTGTCATTGCAAGCACTGTTAAATTGCAAACGAAAGAGCCACCTGTAACAATTCCCATTAATGTGTGTCTAAAGAAAATAACCTCAAATAAAAGAAATGCTTAAACTGGGAAGGGCGTCTGTATGTTTCCAATCCTAACCCGCCAGACCAGTGACCAGGTACACCCTCACCCTGCGTGTCCACTGGTTGTACTGGGTTTATTATCTGCACGTTGGGGAAAAGGTCATTCCTCAAACTCAGGACATGCCAAATGCTCTCCCCTTTAAAGCAATACCAGTCGAGTTTGAATTACTGACAACTTTAGAATAAATTCTCCCCCAAAATGCAGCATATTCAACCAAGAGATCTCCTTTGGGTATGGGATACACGTGCTGTCCCTGGCTTTAGAATCAATTGCTAAAACAAGATGGGAGGCCCTGTAAAACACACAGTGGTTCATTCAGTGTGGCAACCTTGTGCATTCTTACTGGGTTGACCTTGTTTATTTATCTGGCACTTCAAAGGAAGATCAGTTGGCTAAGGGCCTCCAGACTCTTTGAGAAAACATAAATTTTACTGTGTTCCTTAGTATTTGTGTAGCCTGAAATGTTACAAAAGCACATACCAATTTATCCCCCCAAACAGATGTTAAATGATGTATTTGATTGTTCTCATATAGCCAGTTTCTTTCATTGGCTTTCATATTTGTCATGTTTTCTTACATATTTTTCGTTATTATAGCAGAGCAGACACTGGCCTGTCCATGCTTTCAAAGCCTTGCATGTTTGCGGGTGGTGATGGCATTCTCTTGGGAAGATGTAAGGCTAAAGAGAGGTTTTCTTGCCATTACTGTGCAGCTTGATATAGTTTGGATAATCTGATCTTATTGCTACGCAGGGTTGTCTCTGGTAAACGGAGGAGAGTATAACCAATTCATAAGGGACAGTGTTTCTTTCCTTTTTAAATGTATAAAGGAAAAACATAACAGATATTCAGACACATACATGCTTTTTAACATCTAGGAAAAAAACCCTGCAGGAGAAATTGTTGGATAGCAACAACAATAGCCGCTTAAATATTGTAAAATGCTGCACCCTAAAATAACGATACTGTTACCAGCTCTTCTAGCTTTATGCTGAAAAGTGGTGTGTTTAGTGATTTACTTCTTTATTTTTCCCAGGAAAGTGAGGGGAAAAGTACAATTGTTGCATTTCTGGCCAGGATGTGCACTGGACCGTTTGCTCCGCAGGGTCGGGGCGGTGATGGGCATACCTGCGCCAGTGCAGGCCTGGGTGGCCATCGTCACTTCAAGTCTCTTAAAAGACCTTTCTAAAACATTCCCGGTATTTGCTGTAAAAAGAGAAGTCTTTGATCTTGATCTATGGGAGGAAAAGTCTTCTGACTCTAGAGCCCTGCTGCCTGGTTCAACGTACATAATCATTGGTTTGTCAAAGTCTTTGTCATGGACAGGCAAGCACAAGACCTGCACACACGGCGTTGTCCTGTGCATGATGCTCCCTTTCCTCCGTTAAGAGGAGACTTGATTTTAGATGGTGAAGGATCAGTGTTCCAGTCCTGCAGCGTTACTGCTGTGTGCTCCACGTATTCTGTTTGCAAACACCTGCATGCAGCGTGGATGCTGTATGCATGCTGCGTATTTCTTTCTGTTTGAGTGTATCGATGCTAAATGGAAACTAATTGTTTTAACAAAAAGCAAACATCCCAAGCGGCAACGATCTTTCTCAACTCAAAGTGGCTGCAAATCGGCTCCTAAATATTGTCACTGAAATGAATACCTAGATTTAATAGTTCTTGCCAATCTTATAAATGTTTTTGAAAAAAGCATTGCGTTAATGCATGATACAGAAAGGATAAATTTGCCTTTAAATTGGAATGCAGTTTAAAGTGGCTGAGTTCTCCAATTTCGGTCACTGTATTTGCCAAATAACAAACTGGAAAATGGAACTGGTATCATTCATCCGCTCCTGGTTCCCTGGGAGGTCTGGGGGAGGGACTTTCTATGAAGATACAAGCAGAGTAGTTTGTTGGTAAGCTGTAATGACCACTACATTTTACAGTCTGAAGTAGTGTACATTTAGTTTTAAATTCATTTAGCAGAGAAACGCTGTAAGAAACAATAATGGTTTAAAAATTCTTTATCGTCAGTCATTGATAGCCCTGGTAAACAGAAGCGGGCTGATTCACTGGAAGGTTTGCCAAGTTTTGCTGTTAGTTAAATATATAGATAATGGCTGAACATACTTTATTCTGTTACTATAAAATAGTTCAACTATCTTCTAAACCTTTTAGACTTGAGAGGTTAATATAATATTTTGGATTTTTAAAAAATCCCAAAGAACAAAAAGGAAAGCATCCTATTCCTCTTAGTAATAGGTATTACCTCAATGGCAGTAGTAACCAGCTGAACGAAGAGATTGTATAATTATGTGTATCTGTTATGTACAATTTGTTTCCAAAATTAGGTTAGGTCTGTGGTTCTGGTTCATTGTCTAAGGTGTGGTCAGCAGCGCAGAAATACAGAAAATAGCATCTCCCTCCTAGGAAGTTTAGATCTGGATGTAAAATTCATCCAGTTACTCCTCAGTGAGCTATGGCTGATGTAAATAAGTACATAAAGAGCTGTTTGTCCCTGCTGCTTCCTCTCAAATGTTTTAAGCTATGTTTTCAGCTGTTTTCCCCTTACGATTTTTCAGTGGAAATGATTCTGTTGTTCTCCAGAAATCTTCAGGGTTTTGCTTTAATCCTTTCGCTGTCCTTTCCTGTTTCTAGAGCAGATTGATCTGTGTGACCTCTGGAGAAGTCACAGTCGCATTGTTTAAAATATCCTGAAATTGCTGAATATGAATTTTTTAGAGGTCTGACCCAAGCTGTCTCTGTATGCGTAAGGGACTCGGCTGCTGATGTCCGAGAGAAGTCAGCCTCAGTGACTGAAGGAGTGAAATGGCAGAAATTTAATGTTTTCTTTTATTAGCACATCACCAATACAGATATTGCATCCCTGTTTTGAACCTTCAAAATAAACAGCTATGTCATAGTGACTGATACCAGTTCCATTTTGCCTACCAGCTCAGTTGATTTGATATTTTATTTCTCATTTATGATGGAATAATCAGCAGCTCTTTTTCTCATTTATTTTCTCATATTTTTATTCCAGGATTTGCCTCTGAAGCAGGGAGTGTCTGCATTAAAAATGACCTGTAGTTCTCTGCTTCATAGGTTAGAAACTTATTTTAATATTTTGTGGCTAAGCACAGTCCCGTCTTTTTCAAAAATAAAAATTTCCAACAAAAAATGGTTGAATTGGCATTGAATGTGGATTATAAGCATTTTGCATTGGGGCTTCTGTTATTTTAGATGAAATGGCTTCTACACAAATAATTAGTCCAGCTGAGGCAATGAAAGCTCTGTTTCCTTGCAGCCATTTTTATGAATTAACATTAAGTTTTTAAAAAAAAAGTTGATTACAGTGGATCATGCTAAGTCTCATTTGGACATTTCCAAAGTCCTGTACCGGTTAGGCTGTGCTGCTTTACGCATTGACCTTCTAAAACTTTCCAAATTCCAAACATTTGCTGGGGGAAAGCAATCGGTTCATAAATCACTTTATTTCAATGGGACTGCTATAGCCAGCACGCACGGAACCATGTATCTTGTATTTACTTGTGAATTATACACCGCAGATGCTTCTTCAGCTCCTTCCTCTTCCTCCATGGGCGGTGCTTGCAGCTCCTTTACCACCTCTTCCAGCCCCACCATTTACTCTACCTCAGTCACCGACAGCAAGGCTATGCAAGTGGAGAGCTGCTCCTCAGCCGTGGGGGTAAGTACCCGAGGGGTAAGTGACAAGCAGTTAACCAGTCACACAGTCCAGCAGCAGCCGTCAACGCCGAAGAGACACACAGTCCTGTACATCTCGCCACCACCTGAGGACCTGCTGGACAACAGTCGGATGTCCTGCCAGGATGAGGGGTGTGGATTGGAGTCAGAGCAGAGCTGCAGTATGTGGATGGAGGATTCACCCTCCAACTTCAGTAACATGAGTACCAGTTCCTACAATGATAACACTGAGGTGCCACGTAAATCACGCAAACGAAATCCAAAGCAGAGGCCAGGGATCAAACGCCGAGATTGTGAAGAGTCCAACATGGATATATTTGATGCCGACAGTGCCAAAGCGCCTCACTATGTCCTTTCTCAGCTCAGCACGGACAGCAAAGGCAACTCAAAAGCGGGAAATGGGTTGGTATCTGCTTTTTTTTTTTTTTTAAAGTTCTATCGCCATATGTAAACCCAAACTAATAAAACTCCCTCCACCCCCCATCAAGTGTTCTGCTCAGGTTCTCACATAAATCCCCTCCCTTCTCTGCTGTTCCCTTTTGCATCCTAGCCCATGATATGTTCTCATTAGACTCGTTAATCTTTATTCAGAAGATAAAGCTAAACTTTCCTGCAACAATTGGACGCAGCACTGATGAGCTCATCTGTATTGTTGTTTAAGTGAAATTCCTAAAAGATTGCACAATTCCATTTATAAAATGGCAGTGAAAATGTTATTGTATTTAAAAAGAAAGGCAGGAGCAGACTGGACGCACCCTAAATCTTAACGTTTTTTGCAGGATTTTGTGTGAGGATTTCAGTCTGTGCACTTTATCTGCTTCCGTTTGTTTCTTTCTCTATTTATCAAATAGAGAGAGCGATGGGAGTAGAAGCTAAGAGCTTGTTAAGATTTCTCATAATTTAAATTAACACATCTTACTTTTTTACAAAATGTTAAGATGATATGGTGAACCAACATTTTGTTTTTTCTTGTGAATTCACTTCTGTATTTGATTTTTTCAGAAATAAATCTCTAATCCTGTTTCTCTCTGTGCTTCTGGGTTGTGTGCATGTGTGTGTCTGTATGTGGGCACGCCTGGGTGGTGGTCTCTCATCTCTCCCACTTCACACTGTTCACTAAACGCATTTCAGTAGTTGCTTACAGAGGAAAATATCCATCAGTTTACAACAGTGTGTTGGTACATTTATTTTTTTTATTTCATTTTTTAGCTTCTGGCTTTAGTACTTTTAGGATGGATGGTCAAGGGGATAGGTTTGGCTTTTTTATTTTGTTTTCATTTAGGGGGGAGCATTTTGTTTCTGTTTTTACTTTTATGTATGTGCTCGCAGTACGTTCTAATGTTCATCACAGTAGTGGTGAATATTAAAACCTCACTGATGGGAAAGATTACGAACTCCTCATATTCCAAAGGGAAATAGCCTGGCGTCTGTATTCCCAGGGACATTGCAGTTCCATACTTAAAATTTCACTGGGAGAAAGTGATTCTGAGGAACTCTCCAGAGTGTGCTGGCCTGGGCAGCGTGTCGGGAGCAGCCGGGCTGGTTGGTACCCGGAGTGCCGGCTCTGCTGCTCGCTCCCGTCCGCTGCTCTCTCCTTGCGGCCACGCTAAGCTTGGCTGTGGCTGTCCAGCATCTCTTGTTTTCACCAGATAAAACTGATCATAAAGTAAAACACAAGTACCTGCTAGACCCAAAGAAGGAAATTAGCATCTGTAAAGCAGCTGCTGGAAGGAGGAAGCTGCCTCCACCCAGCACGAAGGAGGAGGGCAGGCGCTCCCGCACCTTCTGGAAAGGCAGGAACTGTGTGCCTGTAAATGCGATCTCTGGACAGAAAGGAGAGGTTTAGTGAACTCAGAAAGAATATCTGTGATCTCAATCTAACACATCACAAGACTGTAACATTCCCTAAAATATTAGGGGCTAACCAGTGAACATCTGTCAGTACTGTTAGCAACTCAGAACTCAGGGAGAGAGAAGATCCTTTTTTTCCTCGTGTGTCACATGCAGGCTGGATTGAACTGCAGCAAAACTGATGTAACAGCAGTGTCCTTTTCGGTAAAAGCTCTGGGATAAGAAATGGCCAAGATATTAGAAAACTGACTTCTGCTGTTAGAATATGGAGATTTAGCATTACAAATCTAGGTCACAGTAGTGACTGGGTTTTTTTTTCCCCTAACTTTCCAGCCTGACGGAGTTCAGCCAAGGGAGTTAATGCACTTTTGGCTTTAGGAAAAGAGCAAGGAAAGCACCTTTGCTGATCTGTGCCGGGGAACTAGCATTTGCCTCAAAAGGGGCTTCTGGTCGGTTGTCCTTAAGAGGTAGGAAGGAAAGGAATATATTCCTGGGGAAACTTAGAATTTGTGAAAGCCTTTTTAGAAACAGGATTATTGATGGTGATTTAGAGCAACGAGTCTCAGATTTCTGACCTGCTCGGTCTCACTTTCACTTTTGGGTCTTCCCTGGAAGCAGGCCCAGGGAACCTTAGGTCAGGAGATCTCTTTTAACGGAGTCATGAGGTTTGCCACTTGCATTTGTTTTTTAGAGAAGTGCTGACTTTGAGGAGACATTGTCTGGTAGCAGTTAAACTAATAAATAAATGTGTGTGTATGAAATCCTTCACCGCTTGTATGCGCATGGATATTAGTGTTATAAATGAACTAAATTAAAAAGATGTGTAAATGATATATCCTCCTAATTTGAGAGGAAAGACCCCTGAGAAGTTCTGGTGAAGCTCTACAATTGCTGTCAAGTTCAGCTACTCTGTTTGAAAGTAGTGATCTCTTTAGGTTTCTAGAGGGAAAACTTTCAAAATAGTTGTTAGGCAACGTCTCTTCGCATAAATACACGCATGTATAGAACACTAGTGTGTTGGCAATTACGGAAACTTGAGTGTGAAGAGTAAAGTAACGTCAGGAGAACATGGGGTTGCTTTGGAGAGGCCAAGGTGCTAATGTCACACTGCTGAAACTTCGCATTTTGCGTGTTAAAAGTGATGCCCTGGGTTTGCGGGAGCTGAGCGTGCCCAGCGTTCCTTCTTGTGTTCCCTGGGGGAAGCTAAGTGGTTGTAGCTGTGCCATTTAAAATCCTGAGTGAGAAAAAGAGAAGATACTCACTGAAAGTCCTTAAATTTAATCCTTTTAATTACTGGTGCCTTGGAGTCATGTCCTGGCACAAAGAGTAGAGCAAATGATTATCTAACAAGCTTGGGTTTGATTAACTTGTGCAGAAACAGAGAGTATAGTGGTGTCCATTGCAGTTTATTTAGTGTCCTGCAGGTTTGGTGTAGGCTACATTGAAGAAGAATTTTGTCCCTTTTATTTTCCTAGAAGGAGGTATGTTTTATTTTTTTAAACAGTATGTTTGGATAGACTGTGGCAGAGTAATTGGGGCTCCTGGGCAGAACGATGGTACTCTGGCAGTCCGTACCCTCTCGATCTGCCTCACTGCTGTGTGTTGGTTGAAGACGAGGGCGAGGCAGCCAGGGCTGCCCAGGGACGCGCTGGGCGTCCAGCCTGGGCTCAGCCGGGTGAGCGGGAGCCTCGCTGGGTGTTAACCATGAACAGAAAAATGTGAATGAAATTCCTGCACAGCACAGACCTCGTGTCAGCTCAGCAGTGTGCGTTCTAACCCTTTGGGACATGTGTTAAAAGGTTTGGGAACACTTAGTAGAAATAAGAGTGTGACAAGTAGGACTTTTGGGGGTAGGAGGTGTGGTGGAATCGGGGCAAAGTGCCTGAACCCTCCCCGGGCAGGAGGAGGCTGTGCTGCAGGGACAGCGCGGGGCCAGGCTGTGCAGGGGCTGGGAGCCCTTGGAAGGGTCTGGGGGCCGTGTGGCCTTGTGCTGGGTGTTGCATGGCAGGAGTGCTGGTGTGTTTGTTAGTATAAATCAGGTGGTAACTGGGATGAGAGCACTGCGGGCTACCCCAGCCTTCAGGGCAGTGATAGCTCCTGCAGCGACAGGGCACACAGTAAATGATTGTGAAGACAAAGTGTTTCTTTCACCCTTCTCCTTGAGAAGAAAAAATCTGGGATGAGTTATTTCCATATGTTGCACATTGAAACAGGATTTGTTTTTTAAACAAGTCACACCTGTCATTTTAAACTGCTTTCTTCAGAGTCATTAGCTGTTAGAAACTGCTTTTTGGTAGTAAAAGAGAATATGACATTGGCATAAATTCCTTGAGCCTTTTCCTGCCTGTCCCGTTTGCCATGCCGTGTTAAATGAGCTTATGAGACTTTGGTTCAGGTTCATTATACAAACCTGCTCTGTACAAGATCAAGAGTTATTTTTCCATTGTGCCTTAAAGCAAACACAACATCAATCACGTGATGTTATACTTTGGAGGGCTTCTTCATTCAGGTTTTAATTATGGAACTGAGCACAAGACACAGCTTACAGTACGCACCAGGGAAGGAGCAGTCCTTTTGCATACGCTGCGGATTGAAAATTGGTGCGAATATGTCAGAGCTTTTTGCAATAACTAATTTGATTTTAACGTAAATTTATCAATCTGTTTTGGCAGAAATTAGTATTTGAGTTTGCATGGATATGCAAGTTCAGGCGGAGACAGGCATGAGGCTGTTTTCCTATTTAAAGAAGTTCCATTTAACCTTAAATCCATCCCGTGTGTGTGTGTACATCTCTGTATTTGTTGCAGAAGCAAAGCAGTGTATTCAGATAATATCAGGCTGTATCACGTACTATGAAAAAGCAGGTTATGAGCCTTCTTCTGTTTGTTAACATAGTTCAATGCTAATTGCTTTTCCCTTCCTTTATGTTTGCTCTCTGAAAAGCAGTTCCTATTTGTGCTGGCTGGAGGAGGCAGGGAAGCACCGTTCCTCTTCATCCTGCAGGTTTCCTTCTCTGCCAGAAAGAGAATTCCAAAGTTTGCTCTCAGCTGTGAATCTTCTATCTGTTAATATACACTCTTTATCTTTCTAGCTTCTCTGTATTTAGTTTCTTTTTATTGGGAAGCTGCTTCTAACATCTTCTTAATGGTCTGCTTTAATTTCCCAGAGCATCAGAGACCCAGAAGGGAGCTGGAGGGAAGAAGACCCCAATGTTGTGTGGTCAGTATCCGACCAAGAGTGAGGGGAAGGAGCTGAAGATAGTGGTACAGCCGGAAACCCAGCACAGGGCTCGCTATCTGACCGAAGGCAGCCGAGGCTCAGTGAAAGACCGGACACAGCAAGGCTTTCCAACTGTGAAGGTAGGCTGGGTAGTGACAGGCGATATGGCGACTCCTTTCCAAGGGATGCTTTAGTAGAGCGGGAGCTGGGTCTGTTCAGATCTAGAATCTCTATTTTTAGAGGGAAGAGGGGAGACTTTGCAGTCTCTTTACTGTAGAAACTGTACTGTCTCTCTTCTTGCAGGTAACAAGAAGTCTTATTTGCATCACAAAGTTGTGGGAGGAAGCAAGCTTTATGTCAAGGCAATGGTATATAATCTGTGATGTGTGTCCCGTTAGACTCTAGGAACTGTGTAAATAGACACTTGAAGCATACAAAACTAGGACAGTGAAATACTCTGTTTGATTGCTGATGACATTGTGTCATCATTATGCCTTATTGGTAAGGACATAAAATTAGGTTTGGTGTAAAAAAAGAAATAAATTAGAAGTGGTTTGTTTGGTTTGGTGTGTTTTTTGTGTTTTTTTTTGGTTTGTTTTTTTTTTTAGTAAGAAGTACCTGAATCCATGTATCCGGTGTCTGTCTTTCAAGTAGAGTCACAAAGATCTAACTGGGGTCTGCTTTATGGGTCGCACTGCTCAGTACGGTCAGCAGCAGTGAAGTACCTGTGGGGCAGTAGAACTGGAGATGGGGGAAGAAGGGAGGAAGCAGTTGTATGCACGTTTCACAGACACAGCCTGTTTCCTGTGTAGACTTTGATGCCTCAGAGTTTAGGTGTTGATGGTCAATTGCTCCGAGGCAGAGATGAGTGGCACGCGGGACTGGATGGTGTCCTCAGTCCTTCTGGTCAGATGGAAGGACTGGGATAGAGCAGATGCAGTCTGGAATCCTGGCTGTGTAGCTGGTTTCTCCAGCAGGCAGTTAGTTGCTTTGTTCGCTTTGCTTCATTTGGAGGGGAGAAAAGGGCGACTGATGCAATTCACCTCACTCAAAGGTCACGATTCAGAATCGTTGGTGATGAGGCTTGCCAGCCTGCTGAGGAGGGCTTTGCTGTGAGTTTGTGAGAGGATGGGGACCAAAGCCCAGAAGGGAAGGAGGAGCTACAAATGGAGGAGGAAGACGAGGCAACAAAGAGGTCTTTCACGTTCCTGCGCAAAAGGGAGGACGTTCAGAGGCTGCTCTCCAGTGGCTGCACACCAGTGCACAGAGTGGGAATTTGCAAATCTTGTTTCTTCCCTTGTGTAGTCACAGGGCGGTGACTTGATGGGAATCGCAGAGACTTGGGGCAGCGTACATGGCTGGAATGTGCCCGTGGTGGAGGTGCAGCTGCTGTTGAGAAAGAAGAGAGCACATGCACATCGTGTGTCATAAGGAGCTCCCCAACTGCACAGACCTCCAGCATTCAGTTGGAGACTGGCCTGTTGAGATCAGAGGAGGGAGGAAGCTGCGGGATAATGTTTTGGTGTCTGTTACAGGCTGCCTGACTGAGAAGATAATAGAAGATGCTTTCTATAGGTAACTAACAGAAATCTCCTGCTCACAGACCTCGTTGTGAAAGGTTTCAGCCATCTGCAAAGATACCTGGTGGAAGCAATCCAAGAATTTAAGAACTGTACTCATGAAGGTTTCCTAGTGCAAGTGGTAGAGAGGCTTACCAGGAATAGTGCTGGACTTGACTTACACAGAGAAAACCAGAAGAACTGATGTGAAGTATCATCACAGAAGTTGCAGCGACCACAGTACGTGTGAGAGTGGACACCAAGCTGAATGCAAGCCAGCCTTGCACGCTCGTTGGAACTAAGGCGGGTGGTGTCCTGGTTATACTGGGAGGAGTGTGGGCAGGAGGTTGAGCGAGTAGACAGCTGTATTTGTTATCATACAAATAAGAAAGATAAAAGACATTTCTTTTCATACACTTTCTTAGCTATGCACTTTGAGAAAGCAGCAAAGCGGTTCTCAATCCAAACTAATTTACTAGGTCCACAAAGAAATGTTTGTTTATGATACAGCCCTTAAAATTTGTGCTGACTACTGCTGACAGAGTATAGAAGTATGCTTATCTTGAGTGTTCAACACTGTTGGAAACATCTCCCACGCTTTATTCAGTCCTCCCGAATAATGTAGAAATCCAGTAAAGTTTCATGAGAAAAGAATCCATTCATATAGTCCTGTTGCTATGGCAATGTAGTGCTCATTTATGTGAATTTTCTTAATGGGCCTTTGTTCCTCTGCATTTCCTTTTAATTTCATCCATCAGTGAAAATTCTGTTTGGAAGAGTCTCGTGTTACTGAATTCCTGGAAGCTCAAGCTTACTTAACCAGTAGGCAAACTGGTTCCTACCCTGCATAGACACTCTGCCAGGGCTGGAGTCAGTGGATCTTCAGGAAATCTGAGCTAGTGGGAAAAGATAACAAGTTTGCCTGGTTGGACCATACCATCCTTCATCCCATTCCTCCCCCGCCGTCCTCCTCATCCTGCTCTGACTCATCCAGTGCTTTTGCAAGTGTTCATCAATTTTAATCAGGTTTCACAAAGATCACAAGGTGCAGCTGGCATGAAGATGGGATCCTGGAAGCGTAGCATGCTAACTGATTGATCAGCGTGCACATACTGACCGACAAATGCTCATCAGCTTTGGAACCAGCCACAGCAAACGTTCTGTTTCTCGGCTTGTGGACATAGATGCTGGTGTGGAAGGAAGGTCCTGGGAAGAGATGGGGAAATAGTTACGGCTGGGGTGAGAGTGAGGGGTCGTAAGAGAGCTGAAAGTTGTAGTTGGGGTAGTTCTGGATGAAGATAGATAGGATTCAAGCTGGCTTAAAAATAAAATTAACAATAATAGTTAAAAAAATAATTTCACCTGTGTATTAAATGACTGACTTGTCTCTTAATGGAACAACAAATGACAAAAAATTTAAAATATTAGCTTTTTTTTGTTTTATAAACTAGGTGAAATTTTTTATTCCTGCTTCCCTTGGGATTGTTTCCAGCAACACTGGGAGCAGATTCCCTTCAAGCTCAGCTGCATAAAATGTGTCTTGTTTTAATGAAGAGGCATTGCTGGCCAGTTGCAATATTTAACTTGCGTTGCTGTGTTTCAGCTGGAAGGTCACAACGAGCCAGTGGTGCTGCAGGTATTCGTGGGGAATGACTCCGGTCGAGTGAAGCCACACGGGTTCTACCAGGCCTGCAGAGTTACTGGGAGAAACACTACCCCCTGCAAGGAGGTGGATATTGAGGGGACCACTGTTATTGAGGTTGGACTGGACCCGAGCAACAATATGACACTTGCGTAAGTAGCTCTTTTTTTTTTTTCTTTTTTTTTTTACAAAAAAATTAATCTATTAGCTTGTTTTCCGCAACTGATTTTCCTTTTTCGATTGGATTGTTTGGCAGTTAAAAGTCTGACCATCTTGGTACACACCAGGCACTTAGTGAAGCTACATGTACAAGAAAAACTTTTGAACTGCATTCCCTGTTTGTGTGTTATAATTAATGCTTTCTCTGGTCTTTCCTAAAACTTTGTCAATTAACTTTGTTATGTTAGATTCCTGTTCATTTGAATAATAACAAACATATTCAAGCACTATGTGAACTATAAATTGGTCACTGGTTGTCTTGTCTTTTAACAAGTGCAGAATTGCTAATCGGGAGAGGGAAGGAGAATATTGGCACCTTTGGATGCTGGGAGGTGTGCGTAGCGAGGCTGAACTCTGGCTTTTCTCCTCTCGTGCTTTGCTTGTTCCACTTATATCATTTCCACCGGCCAGTCCTCTACCAGGGAAGGCTCCTGCTCTGCTCTCTTCACAGAGCTGGTCTGGGCAGGTCCAGGCAGTGCTCTGGATCAGTTCCAGATGCAGGCAGGGCACGGAGGGAGGGATGTGCTCTGTCTGATGGCAGGAGCTAACTGCAGTAGGTCTTTGAGCAGGTGGCCTCACCTGCCTGTGTGGTTTAGATCTCCCAAGAAACTTTGGATAGAAGCAATTCCTTAATAAGCTTTGTACATGTCTCTTAATATACAGAAAGGGAGTGATCTTCTTTCAAAGCCTTCTTTTCAGTAGAGCATCTTTTAACACGTGTGTGGTTGAAAGCTGCCACTCTTTACTTACAGGTTTGTCTTGTGTCAAGAAACTTTTCTTCAATTGACAGTGTCTGCTTCTTAAGCAGGATAATACAGTTTACTAATAGACTGAATCAATTTGTTTTTATTAATATAAAATATATTCCCATGGTATATTTGGAAACTGCCTCTTATAGAGTGACTTTATAATTGTCCTCAAGTCTTAATGTCAAACCATGTAACTATAGAGATACCAGAAAGATGAATTTGGATTATCTAGGAAGAAAAGTTTTGCCCTGACTGTTCTCTCAAAAGATATCTTGATGTCTCAGCAGATCCTGGTACCTTTACAGTATTCTTCTTCTTAACACACCAGGCTGTGTTTGGGGTTGGTTTGTTTGTTTGTTTGATTGCTTGCAATGATTTTGCATCTAGCATGTCTTGCTGCACGTCAGCACTGCGTCACTCTCACCCTGGCCCTGTGTACGTTTCCCGTAGGACCACACTTTTGGTATGACCTATCTGTCACTCCCAAGTTCCACTGAGCATTAAAAATAATGTGACTACAGTAAGTTTCCTTCTACTACTGCTTTAAGTGAACGCAGAATGTTTTGTAGTAATAATCCTGCAAACCCAGATCTAGCCCCAGGAATGAAGAATGGAGAGCTGTGATGATAAATTGGGTGCTTACCAGAATTACTTTGTTACACTGCATTTTCTGTTTTGTTCATATGACTTTCATATTCTTTCCTCCCGTGATTCATCATCCAAATTATGTAGGGTTGAATTGAAAACCAGGCTGTATAGTGAGAAAGGTCATGTAGAGATTTAATGTAAATAAAAAAAAAAATCTAATCATATTTCAATAATTACTTCAAGAGTTTTGACTTTGTGGCTTACGTAACTACTTGAAAGATTATTAAAAATGCTGAACTTATTAAACTATTAAACTCTCAACTATTTTGTGTTGTCAGGGTTGATTGCGTGGGAATACTAAAGCTGAGAAATGCTGACGTTGAAGCTAGGATAGGGATTGCTGGTTCGAAGAAAAAAAGCACACGTGCTAGGCTGGTATTTCGTGTTAACATCACCCGCAAAGATGGTTCAACTTTGACTCTTCAGACACCTTCCTCCCCAATTTTGTGCAGTAAGTATCAAAATAAAAAGTTGGTATTAGAGGACTCTGGATTTTAGCATGATTGCCATAAAATGCCTTGAGGGGGAAGAAAGAATGTTAATGTGTGATGGTTTCAGAATTGCCGTGGCTGAGATCACGTGCATTGATCTTTATTTGGGGTGGGGTGTTAGTTAAATGACTGGCCAGTATTTAACAGGAGTTACAACTTCTATTAAATGAATTTTTGCCTTTTAAAAGATAAGAATTTTTGTCATCATTGCTTTGAAGTTATTATATGACATTTTTGGTACACATTGTAACCTCTTCTGTATGGTCATGTTCATCTGCCAGCTTTCAGTGGTGGAAGAACATCTGATAGTGAGCATGGCTCTTGATGGTCGTGGTGGTTTGTTGGACCAGAGGCTGAATCTCTTCTGGTTCAGTGCAAGAATGAAACCTTTTATAGCAGTTCATACAAATGCCCTGTTTAGCACAGGGCACAGATGGCTGCATGGGCTGGTGAGGTTACACTGAACAACGGGGAACGTGAAACCAGAGGAGGCTGCAGGACATGGGGGGCTGCCTGTGCACATGGCTTCCAGTTACAGGAAATTCTGCTCATCTGGCAAAGAGAACGGAGAGGGAGGTGTGTTTGGTACAGCTGTTGGTGGGATTACTGATCTGTCTTGATGAACAAGATGATGGCAGAGCTTTTTCTCCATGCATGGAACGTAGTATGATTATGCAAGCTCCTGCGTGCTTGTGTTGTGCTCTTGTCATTGTGTCAGAAGTTACTGGGTTTTGGTGTTTTGTGCGTTTTGTTTTTTTCCCCTTAAGCACTGTCAGTACCTATTGTGTCAGGACTCCTATTCAGCTCCTCAGAATCTGCAGCTTTGTTGCCAGCAAGGGAACAGATTGGAAGAGAAGATAATTAGAAACATGTGAGCTTCCACATCAGCTTCCACCAAGCGGTTCCAGTGCTGCAGGCAGCAGGCGGTTCGGCAGATGTGCCGTGGAGCCCGTCTCTCCTTCCGGCGTTCTGCCCTTGCAGAGACTCGGGGAGGGCAGGAGCTCTGCAAAAGCCCTGAAAAGGCTGATAACCAAAGACACGTCGCTCTCCTCCTCTCGTCAGCCGTGTTCTGTGCTCTAGGCAATGGTTTGACATCTGGGGTGCTCTTGGTTGTCTCTGTACCGCATTCCAGTCAGTCTAGCACTGTAGTACCTGATATTAATTTTCATATTTGAGAAAAAAACATTTTCTATAAAATCTCCAAAAGCTATTTCTGTATACATTTTGTTTGTATCATTAACTTACTGGTTAATGAAAATTACATAAATCATAGCAGAAATGGGAACGGAAATAATCTGGTGTTTTTTTAAACACATAACAATCCAAAACGTGCTATTGGAAGTAGAAGCTGGGACTCTGAAATCTTTTAGAGACCGAATTTAAAGTAGGGTGTTTAGCTAAAAAAGCCGTGTGTGATGCGCCTCCTGCTTAGCGTGTTGGTAAGGGCATCCCAGAGTTGGTTTGTGGGGGTTCCTGGTGGTTTCATACTCGTTGTTGAATGCATCCATTTATACCCCTAACACTAGTAGCTATGTTTGATAAGAAAATCTCCCTGATTGTGCAAGTAGCTAAGAGATTGCCCAGGAATTTTGTAGCATCTTCATTTCTGGAAGTGAAAACTGAAGAAACAAAATCCTGTGGTTAGACATGTGTCTTTGAGGAGTGATGTGGGTAAACCTGATCGTGATGTGAAGGTTGAGAGGGGAATTCCTGAGGCTCTTCCCAGGATTCTGTGCTTCTGCTCCCTTAACTTACTCCAAAGTTCTAGTGACTCACAGTGGACTTTAGCCAACCAAATACTGTTGGTACATAGATACTGGCTGATCAATGCGGTATAAAATGTTGTTGTTTATTGTTTTATATAAATCATCTCCTTCAGCACATTACATCCTGTTTGTCTGCTACATCTGGGTACCGATGTGGGCTCTACCCTCTCGTAAGGTTCCCATTTTCACTCCTCAGAGCCTGCCTATGTTGTGTTTCATAACGAATATTACTGTCAAAGCTGCAGTAATGATCCTGAAACCATAGGAAAGACATTAAGTGGATGCAGACTCTATTGAAATTCTGTTTTCAATAGAATTTGTTAACTTGCTAGCAAACCTAAATCCAGTTCCTCTTTGCCGAGGTTCATGTGCCTTGAGCACATTCGGTAGTTGCATAATGGTTGCCTGGGAACCCGTGGCAACAGTTGTAGAAAAATCCTTTCTGAAAGGTCACTAAATGATTTGGAGTGTTACAGTCTGCGTGTTCTCCTGTGTAGTAAGCCCAGAGCGTGCTGTTATTAAACACTGAAAGTGAACCACAGAAGTGCAAAGCACAAGTACAAGCTGATGCCACGAGGATTTTTTGGTGAATAGAAAAGGTGGTTGAGAAACCCTTATTAGAAACTGGAATTATTTTATAACATACTGGATGTGACCAAGTCGAAATACGTTATTTTAAAACATATGTCTGTAGTTAAATTGTCTTTGTGCTCATTTTCGTTTAACACACATGGTCTTACTTCATTTATGCTTTAGGAAGCATAGCACTAGCTTGCCACAGAGACTATTTGTGATGTTACATAAACCATCGTGTGGATCGCCGGTGGAGGGACAGAGGGTTTCAGGGACGTGTGTTTGTGAGCCGTGCTCTCGGCTAGTTTTTAGGATATAAATTGCTGTAATCCCCATCTACAGCAAGGATTTGTATTGGCTGCAGTGTAGAGGTCTAGGAAGTCATAGAATCCCAGAAGGGTTTGGCCTGGAAGGGCCCTTAATGGTCATCGAGTTCCGACCCCGTGCCATGGGCAGGGACACCTCCCGCTAGCCCAGGCTGCTCAAAGCCCTGGGTCAGTTCTTGCACCAGCTGGAAAGCTGCGTCATGTGAAGAAAATCTGAAAAAACCCAAGAAACATGGAAATTACTACATCTACCCTTTTGCATAGCAGAACAAAATAACTTCCTAAAAAATGTTTTTGTGAGCTCAGGGATAAATGTGAAGGTGTGCTTTAGCTGGAGATTAAGGGCTGATGCCTTTGCTCATCACAATCTATGCCGGGAAATTACAGAACCAGGCTTTCTTCTCTCCTGAATGCTCCTTGAGCTTTAGCTCAAACACTGAAAAATTTGTTTTGAAGATTTAATAAATGGAGGAGAAAAGGGAAAAGATTCTTAGTGGATCTAAGTGTGATTTTTGTGAGGTTGTTATATTTAGTGAGGAAATAATAGAAGCAGTTATCTTCTGAAAAGTTCTGTCACAAGTGATATAGAAAAAGGAAAAAGCTCGGGAATTATTTTGTTCTTTCCTTTATAATCCTGTAAGTAAAAGCGTTTTGTCTTGGATGTTGATATTTTCTTGATTTCAAACTCTGTTTTTTCAATTGCAGCTCAACCAGCAGGAGTTCCAGAGATCCTCAAGAAAAGCCTGCACAGCTGTTCAGTGAAGGGGGAGGAGGAAGTTTTTCTGATTGGCAAGAACTTTCTAAAGGGAACAAAAGTGATTTTCCAAGAGAACGTTTCTGGTTAGTGTGAAAGCAATAATGGCTGGGGGTGCTGAGGGGACCGTGGTGTTCGGGTTTACGTTGGTTGATAAAGTTTAGTTGTAGAGAGCGAACTGAGCAGCAGAATCAAAGGCACTAAAATAACTTGCGTGATATGGATGTGCAATAAATTATGGTTTTAACTTTCATTTAGATGAGAATTCTTGGAAGGCAGAAGCTGAAATAGACATGGAATTATTTCATCAGGTACTTTATTATTATTATTTTTATATAAAAAAAATGAATAAGCCTTTCCCTCTTCCTGTCTGCTTCTAGCAATAACATTCCTTTTCTTCAAACAAGTTCTCTAGTGAGTGTGGTAGAATGTCACTGGTTTGAGTTTACACAAGTCTAGTTGTTCCGTTTCTAGCTGAGAACTCGGATACCTCAGCAGGAGCGTGGTGTGTGACGGGCAGGCAGCTGGGGGAATAGGCAGATCACTCATCGCTGTTATTGCTGATGAATGATTGCAGGACTATTTTTTGCTGCCTGCTCAGTGTTAAAGCCACTTAGGTGTAACATGAAACTGCATCCTCCGTCTGTTTGCACTGAAGACGAGACTCGGCAGAAGGGTGCAGTGTCTGCGTCCGGCAGAACTCGGTGGCAGGGTGATTGCAGTCAGGGAGGTGCGTTAGGCACAAGCTTCTGTTCAAAGTGCTGGACGTGATGTGTCTCCTTTCTGCGCTTTCCATTTGAGCTGTAAGCTGCCAGTGAGCATCACACTGGCAGGTTGTTCAAGTCTCTCTTCCAGCACAGGTTGCCGGTTTACTTCACTGAAAGTGTGACTTGGTCACGTTTCCCCCAGTGTCTTTGGTTTTTGTGGTGTTTTATCAGTCTTTGTTTTGATGGATGTAAATACAATTAAGGTCAATAGTAATGAAATAAGGTTTCTAATGTGATTTTTTTAAATTACTTTTGCATTGCAGAATCACCTTATTGTGAAGGTGCCACCATATCATGACCAGCAAATAACCTCCGCTGTTTCTGTGGGAATATATGTGGTGACCAATGCTGGACGATCACACGATGTGCAGCCGTTTACGTACACTCCAGATACATGTATGTCAAATACAGCACTGGAGGAAGGAGTGGGCACTTTCACCTGCTAAGCATCTAATTTCTGATTTCATAGTCTTTAGTCCATACAAGAGAAATGTTAAGTAATGTGGATCTTTACAAACTCCTCTTGCTGGCAAGGTTTGCTCTGTTAAATAATAAAATCTGAAGGCTTGGCTTTTCTCACTCATGTGGTGAGTATCTCAAATTTCAGCTGCGTGGAGACAGCTGTTTTTATAAAGCAGCATCCATTTCTAGTGTAAGGTTCAAAATGAAGCTGACACATTACATACAGTGCACCAAATACACCCAGAAAATAGCACCAAGCTTTGTCCTGGGGAAAGTTGAAGTTTGACCGTATCATGTATTTTTCTTGCTGTATTTATCTATATTTCAATACACAGTGCACAAGTTTGTGTAGGTTTCAAAGAACCTTGATTCCTTAATCCTTACGTTACTGTTTTGGTTTGCTTTGGGTTTTTTTGCTTGTTTGCTCTTGTAATACAAGGAAGTTCTCAATGTGTTTTGTCTCAACAGCTGGTACTCTGAATGTTAATGTGAAGAAGGAAATCTCCAGCCCAGCCCAACATTGTCCTTTTGAAGAGGCGATGAAAGGTACTACGTTGATTCTTATCATTGTTGTTAATAATGGAACTATAAATTCCTACCCAGATTTGGAGAAATGAATCAGGCATCCTGGGAAGATAAATCTTTGCATATAAAATCTGGCCATATTCTTACAGTGAGGTTTGTTTTCTTATTCTGAATATTTTACATTGTATATTCAAGTATATTTTAACATGAGGTAGTATAGAACAAAAACTTTGCAAAAAATAATTTTTAAAAAAAAATTTTTGTTTTTCATGCCTCAGGCCCTGAAGTCTAATCTTCATTTAATGTATTTGTGAGTGAAGAAGAAAAAAGGAAGAAGCCTGAGATGGCAGTTAATACGAAGGATTTAGAAACTGTGTAGTGTTAATTTAAGGAAAAACACACATAGAGGTAGTGGTGGGGATCAACTGAGTACTGAAAACCATAAATGTGCCAACTTACTATTCTTTGGAAGTTGTCTCGTGGTTTTATAAGACTGCTTTCCATGGGTCTAGGGACGAATGCTAATTCTGGCAATTTCAATTTATTCCCTACAATGAGTTTTATTTTTTTTCTTCTGACCATTCTGTCCATGCAAAGTTTGCTGTTTTGTTCCAAGGGAGCAAGTTTTAGGTTGGCCTGGATTGTAAGTCTACTTTTGGAATAAAGTAGAGGAAGGAAGTCTTACTTGATTGTTCAAACTATGGTAGTGTAGAGAGGTTAATGGAAATTTCCATCGCCTGCTCTGGAGAAGGCAGGTTGAAAGGTAAGCAAATGAACAATGTGATCACAGGTTTGATAGGAATCCATAGCTTCAGGTTAAAATCGTGAAGCTCATGTTTGAAGTTAATAGCTTCGTCTTGGCAGGGGATGTATTTACAAGTTGACTTTACAACTTGTTAGGGAGGATGAATACAAGACATGATGAGTTTCAACCTGCAGAGAATAATATGCAAAAATATTTAGGGCAATGAAACAAGCTAATAAAAGGACTGTTGAAAAGACTGATAAAAGGACGGGTAAAAGATGAGGAAAATAATAACTGATGTATCAGGGCAAGCCTGACACCCATCTCATTTAGTGTGGAGGCTTAACCACGGGAAGACACCAACTGCTTCAGGAGAACATCTGCTGTTCATAAGAACACGCTGCGCTGCTTCTCTTGCTTCATGTCCTCCATTTAATTTATGCAGTAAAGCTTAATTTACTTTCTTGTGTGGGTTTCCTGCTAGCCAGCTCTTCTTTGATGGTTCATTCCTGTACCTGTTCTGCTCAAGGTTGATCCCAAACCAGAGGTCAGACACTTGTGTCTGCTTTCTGTACTTTGTCTCTGCGTATGTCCCAGCCCATCCTTCCTCACCGTTCTGAAATGCTAAAAACCCGGTGGGGATCCAGTGGCTTCCCAAAGCTGTTACAGAGTCTCAGCTCTAACTTAAGAGTCTGCAGATTTGGCAGGTTTCAATGACAAGTTACGTTTCAAGACAGCAAACTCGTATAATTCTAGGGCGCTCTGTACAGCCTGGGGAGCTGCGGCTGTAAGGACAGCTGTTTCGTTCAGGTCTTTGCCTCTCACATCAAAGCAGCGCTGGGGCGTTGTTTTTAGGTGGTTAATGATGGTTTCAGTTTCCAACTTTGGGGGATTTTTTGAGGGTGTGTATCCCTTGATAAGATGGTAACTGTGCAGAAGTTCTAAATTAGTAAAATAGTAAAACAGCAAAAGCACCAGTGTTTCTCTGCTTTTGAAACTTCTTTATTAATCTCACTTCTGTTTTTCATTCTTCCAACTGAGTACGTCACTGTGAACGAACATACCGTTGCTAAAACTAACCATGGGGATTTTTTTAAAATTACTTAAATTTTTTATTGTTTCTGATGAACACAACATGATTAAGCCCAAGGAAGAGAAAAGCTTATAAATTTTGACTGTGGTATAGAAAAACACTGACTGCTGTCTTTAAATCCAGTGCATGACTGGCTGTCCTGAAGGAGATGTATTTTCGAATACACTCCCTGCCAGCAGCACAGCCCAGCTCATCGTGTCCTGGGGTTTGGGTTTCTGGAGCCACCCCAGACCTGTGAGTGAGCAGAAGGAGGGAAAGGGTTTATTTGCCTGTTGGTATATGGACAACTGTTGCCCTAATGACGGCTGAGAATTTATTGCTGAAGACAGAAACTAACATTTCAGGAGAGAGTCTTTGGTTTTCCATAGAATAAACACACAAGGACTGTTCCTGAGGACGTGGCCATCTTTCTACTTAAAAAAAAATAAATAGAAGAAATCTGTTAATTTGTGGAATGATGTCTTAAGCTTTTATGTTTGTAGTTGAAGCAGTTGGTGGATGGCCGTCCTGGTCTAGAAGGATATGAAATGGAAGAAAGGCAGAACTGTGTTAGTCTTAAAAATAACCTCTGAAGGGTTCAGGTTTTCTGGGATTATTTGAAGTATTCAAATGTTTGCGATGATTTCTCTGCATATTAGCGTCTCACGTGAGGATGAGGGCTCTTATGGCAGGGCTGAAAATGAACCGGGAAGCAGGCTGCCATAGTGAATGTTAACTAATTACACTGCCCTTCTTTTATCTTTATTTGTGACTGCAGCAGTGAAAGCCACTGGCTGTAACCTGGAGAAGGTGAACATTCTTCCTAGTGCCTTGATAACGCCACTCATGCCAAGCAGTATGATTAAGAATGAAGATGTGGCTCCAATGGAAGTAAGTGCGGAAAAAAGGTCTCCTCCTGTCTTCAAGGTAAGTGTGGTGGTCACCTGAAGACGGTAGCTTTAATGGTCTTAATTACATCTACCCATCAGCCCATGTTCTCATCGTGGAGAGGAGAAACACAGGGAAAACGGCATGTCCGAGATGGGTCTGGGCAAAGCGTACGATCACAGAGCATGACTGAAATAACAGATCGTTTCCTTTGAAAGTAACTTGTTCCCGCATTCAAACAGATCGATTGGGTAGTGGGACTATGATGGGTTTGTTCCTTGTCCTGTGACACAGAACTAGTAAATTACTGTAAGAATATTATTTTAATCACTTCCTAGCACAGCTTTCATTAAATTGTACCTTGACTCCTTCCTTGAAGTAGCATTTCCACTGCTGGTCTTTGCTTCCTTGTTTGGTTGTGTTTGGAGAGACACCAGATCTTCAGTCTGATCTTTCCTGAACATAGTGGATTGGAGGCAAACATAACCTGAGTGAGCTTACAGATTGCTTAATGCGTTGCTCTTTTCAGGCTTCAAATGTGGTTGGACCAACTCAGCAAACATTGGAAAACAGTATGTCCGGCATATCAACTTCTGCTTCCCATTTACCTTCTGAAAATGAAAACCAGCAGCAAATACAGCCGAAGGTGTATAATCCAGAGACACTAACTACTCTCCAAACACAGGACATTTCCCAGCCTGGTAGCTTTTCAGGAGTCTCTACTCCGGGTCAGCTGCAGAACAGCGATGCATTAATGCAGCAAGCTGCACAGTTCCAAACCAGAGATTCCCAGACCAGGGAAGTGTTGCAATCAGATGGCACAGTAGTCACTTTGTCACAATTAACCGATGCATCACAACAGCAGCAGTCTACTCTCTCAGAACCAGCACAGGCATTGCAGCAACAGATTTCATCAAGTATTTTCTCATCAGCGAGTGGTGTGAGTCAGTTACAGAACACTATACAGCAACTGCAAGCTGGAAATTTTCCAACTAACACTGCCACTGGCAGCAATAGGAATGTTGACTTGGTGCAACAGGTATTGGAAGCTCAACAGCAGTTATCTTCTGTTTTATTTTCTGGTTCAGACAGCAGTGAGGATGTTCAAGATCAGCTAAATGCAGATATCTTTCAGCAAGTTAGCCAGATACAAAATAGTGTCAATTCTGGGATATTTTCCTCATCAGACACAGCTGTCCACTCCAGACCAGAGAGCCTTTTGCCTGGACGAGCTGAAAATGTTCACTCACAGCCTGAAAATGCGTTGTCCAATCAACAGCAGCAGCAACAGCAGCAGCAGGCGATGGAGACTTCAGCAGCAATGGTGATAGGAATCCAGCAGAACATCTGCCAGGCTGCAACTCAGATGCAGTCTGATTTGTTCTCTCCAACGACTTCAGGGAACGGGGCCCTCCAACAGTCACCTGTTTACCAGCAGGCTTCTCACATCATGAGTGGCTTATCAACAAGCGAAGACATGCAAATGCAGTGTGAATTATTCTCTTCATCTCCTGGTGTTTCTGGAAGTGAGACTGCTCCGGCTGCCCAGCAGCAGGTCTCCACCAACGGACCTGCTATGTTTCAGGCGTCAAATTCTGCAGATGGAGAAGAAGCTTCAGGTCAGAGTAAGCAGATGCAAAGTACCGTATTTCAGACCATGGTTCAAATGCAGCATAGTGGAGAGAGTCAGTCTCAAGTTAATCTCTTTTCATCTACCAAAAACATGATGACTGTTCAGGCAAGTGGAACTCAGCAACAAGGAGGTGGTCTGTTCCAGCAGGGTGGAGAAATCATGTCCATTCAGTCCGGGAGCTTTATGCAGCAGTCTCCACATTCCCAAGCTCAGCTTTTTCACTCTCAGAATCCAATAGGTGATGCTCAAAATATATCACAGGAAGCACAAGGCTCTATTTTTCACAGTCCAAATTCCATTGTCCACAACCAGGCCAGTACTAATTCCTCAGACCAGCTGCAGCCCCCAATGTTCCACTCGCAGAACGCCATGGGTGTACTGCAGAGCTCTCCGGTTCCCCAAGACCAGCAGTCTGCCAACATGTTCCTTTCCCAGAGTTCAATGACCAACCCTGCAACTCAGGAAGAGCAGATGTCATTCTTCACAAGCCCAAATCCCATTTCTCCTCTTCAGACAGCAACAAACACCGAACAGCAGACTTCTTTCCAGCAGCAGACACAGATATCCCATATCCAGAGTTCGATGCTTCCGCAGGAACAGCCCCAGACTCAGCCTGCTCAGCAAGGTTTGTTTCAGCCTCAAGTGTCATTAGGCTCCATCCAGTCCAGTTCCATTCCCCAGAACCAACAAGGAACTATCTTCCAGCCTCAGCATTCAATCGTTGCTATTCAGAGCAGTCCTCCATCGCAAGAGCAGCAGCAGCAGCAACAGCAGAACATGATGTTCAGTAATCAAAATGCAATGAGTACAATTGCTCCTCAAAAGCAGAACATGATTTTCAACCCAAATCAAAGCGCGGTTACCAGTCAGGAGCAACAAGGCCAGTCCATTTTTCATCCACAGAGTAACATGGCGTCGATGAACCAGGAGCAGCAGCCCATGCAGTTCCAGAGCCAGACCACAGTGTCTTCTCTTCAGAATCCTGGATCCAACCAGGCTGAAGCTCAGCAGCCAGCCATCTTCCATAACTCACCCCAGATTCAGCTGGTCCAAGGGTCACCAAGTTCTCCAGAGCAACAGGTCACCCTCTTCATCTCCTCAGCTTCCATGTCAGCCTTGCAGAACAGCATGAGCCAGCCAGAGCTGCAGCAGTCTCCCATGTACTCGTCTCAAAACAGCATGGTGCTGCTTCTCCTCCACAGCAACCAGCTGCTTTATTTCACAACACGGCGGGAGGTGCTATCAACCAGCTGCAGAATTCTCCTGCTTCATCTCAGCAGACATCAGGAATATTCCTGTTTGGCATTCAAAACAGTAAGTGCTAGATGCCCGATTCTGAGTTCACAATTTGGAAGAGCTACTAGTCAGAGTCCACAAGACAATGTTTATTCAATTTAAGATATTTCCTTACAAAATAAAAAGAAAATCCTGAAATAAGGTAGCACTGCAATTGAGAATATACATACTCATCGTGTTGCTCTGAATGTACACTTACGTTGCTGATTTTGCATGAGAACTCCTAGCGTAAATGCCTGTTGGTGGTCTTACATTTAGGATTAACATGTGACAAAACCATTGTAGAGCTGTGTGTATATTTATACAGAAGTATTATTTATAATATTGTTAACAATAGGCATGCAAATAATAAAATACATGTACTCACATGTATTTACATGCACTATGAAATTAATAAAGACGAAAGATGGGCATGCTCAGCACTCATGCCATGTGATTTGATTTTAGAATCACACAAAGGTTTGGGTTGGAAGGGACCTTAAGGATCATCTTGTTCCAACACTTCCCACACAGTTTGTAGTCAGTGTGGGTATAAGTAAGGAAGTTGGCTAATTCACAGCATGTATTAAGCTAATTTAAATTGTTCTTTGTTCTTCACTTACTGCTTGACAGACTGCGGGCAGCTGCTGCCGTCTGGACCAGCGGCGTTGCCGGATGAGCTGATGGCGATCAGTCAGCAGGGCCAGCCGCAGGGCGAGGGACAAGCAGCAGTGCCAGCGCTGCTCTCCCAGCAGATATCCGAGACTCCTCCGCTGCCATCGGCTATGGCGCCCAACCAGAATATTGAGAAAATAGATGATCTGCTCGTCTCATTGCAGAACCAGGGGAACAATATGGCTGGCTCGTTTTAATTAGTCAAGTAAGTGATGTGCTTGGGCTTGGGGGTGTATCCCCGTGCTCAAAGAGATCAGCTGAAATACCAGCACTGCCGAATTCAGAGTGTACTCCAGTGGCTAGAATGAGGAGTTACTGAAAACAGTGAGAGCTCAGAATTGGTGTGAAGCGGTTGGTTGAGACTGGGTCTTGTCATCCGGTCGCTGTGTGTTTTGTTGTGGGCTGTCACAGTCTGGTGCGTTATTGGGAGGGACGGTAGAGCACTGACAGCTTGGCAGCTTCCTGAGTGCCAAGAACCAGGAATCTGGTTTTGTCCACAGTGTGTGACTTGGCTCTCGTTCACTGTGTTGCCATCCTAAATTCCCCAAAAGTTTCACTTCAGTGATAACTTCATTTTCTCATCTAAACTGCTTTGTGTGTGAAGTTTTGAACTTCAAAAAAAAAAAAGTGTGGAAGGAGAGTAATCCTGCGGTATGAGAGTGCTGCGTTCTGATACTCATAGTTTCATGTCTGCTTGTGAAGGATGTTTTCAAGATGAAGGAACTACATAAGAGCATGACTTCTGTTAGGTATGCCTAACTTTCTGCTTGCTTGTTTTTTCCTGCAGAAATTCTGCGAAGAAGAAAGCGATGATTTCCCAGATCCTCTCAGACCTTCCAGCTCCGGATTAGGCTGTGTGGAACTGATTGCTTCTCTCGAAAAGTGGCCCTTTTCTCTAACGAGCACACACGTGGCCAATTGCAGCATCTAGCACCTAAGGCTAGGAGCGTAGTACTTGGGATTTGTAGTGCCAATAATGCTGACAAGCTATGCTTTGTTTTCCTAGGGCATGGGAATGTCCTGTTACTAGATTCCGAAACCTCCTTCACAGTGGGGTGCTCTTTCAATTTAAAGCATATCTGATCAGTTATTATTGCTGGTAGAAGGTAATCCATGTTACCACGTTTACTTTTTTTTCCTCCTCTTGCTTCCCTCTTGACTAGAAAAGCTTGTGAAGCGGAGACATCAAACGCCTGTGACATGAGCCATGCCTCGTGGCTGTCAGGAAGCGAAGGGATCGCGGGTTTCACCATTGAGCGGGAGAGCCAATACCGCGATTTGGTAATTGCAGTAGGTGGCAGTGAAAAGTGTTGGCAACTGTAATAAGCAGAGGATTGCTTGCTACTGTAGACAGCCAGAGGCGGGTGCTTCCCGTCTGAGAATGTGATTAACGGTTTTCCATGTCCTTTATGTGTAACTGTACCTAGAGCAAGGGTTGGGTGGCTCTAACACCATGAAGAAATGAGGGGGAGCTTAAATTCTGCTCTTAAAATGTTATCCTCTGAAATACCTTCAGCTTGAAAGGAGCGTTCTGCCTGGCCAAGGAAAGAACTCCTCTGTGGGTCTCAGGCTGTACGGGTTAGAACTCGCTACAGCTGCGTTATCTGTTCTCAGACCAGCCTTCTCCCTTTCCTTCTTCTCATGATTTCCCTTCTCTCTCCCTCAGTTTCACATTGTGTTTTTAAAAAAAGACATAAATATCTTACTGGCTTTGAAGATGAGAAGCAGCTTTTAGGAATCCATGGCATTATGTTGCTTAGTCAGGAGAAGCTTTGACAAACGATCAAGGATTAAGGAAAGAGGAAGGAATTTCTCCACCTCCTTCTCGGTGCAGGAATCCCCCTTAACCAGTCATTTTCCAGCTGTTACTGATGTAAATCTTCAGCTTGACTTTACTGCAAGTAGGAGGCAAATTCCATCACTTTGAAGCGTTCTTGAAAATTTCACTTCCTCCTGAGCTGTTGCATCTTTGTAGCATATTGAGCTCCTTGCAGTTTTGAAGTGATTTTTTCTTTTTTTAATACCAACAGTCCCCAAGTCTAGTTTCTATATTATCATGTCTCAGTTAAAAAAAAAAAAATTGTCTGATGTTACAGAATGTAGAAAAACCAACCCACTCCAGACCATGCAGTTGCATTGTGAGGCATGTGAATTTTTTGGGTGCTCCGACTATCCGGACAGTTTTGTGATATCTCACTACAGCCTCCTTCAGATCTTCGTTTCTTCTCCTCCTGCACGTAGAAAGCTGTTGCCGCAGTTAGAGCCCAACAGCCGTCACGTATGGCTATTCTGCCTTGTAGGGTGTAGTCGGTATCACGTAATTTTTCATTTTTGTTATTTTAAATAACAAAGAATAGTCTGTAAATGGTTTTTGAGTTACTCTAGTCTGTTTACTGTGTGTTCTCCCCCTAACTCGTGTGCTTAGTTGAGCCGTGTAGAGTTTTTTTGTTTGTTTTCCTGGTTTTCCCTGTTTGTCGGTCTGTCCTGACGTTCGCGCTCTCGTTCTGTCTCTCTCTTTCTCTCTCATTGAGAGGCATTGAATTACGTTTTCAGTAGTAAGGCTTCTTGCCGATATGAAGGGAACTTTTCAGAAAGAGACCTGCTCTGGGTCATTTAATTTTGAATACAGTTTTCAATCGTTCAAGTTTTGGATGGTTTATATCTAATGTGTGTTTCATTTTTTTGGAAAGCTATATTTTGTATTTAGGAAATGGTATATACTATTTTGCTATTTGTACTGAGTGAGTACATTGGCATAAATATAAAAATTTATATATATA
>NW_010128993.1:0-6527 GCF_000699245.1 Pterocles gutturalis | reverse complement strand
GAGCTGTAGCTGCCACGGGCCCTGCCCCGGGGGCGGAGAGGGCCTGGCCGGGGCCGGACTCGCCCGGCGGATCCTGGTGCAGAAGGCGGTGGCAGGGGTCAGGTGTTTTGTTTGTCTCAGGGAAGGGACCACTGAAGGCCGTGCCTGTGCGGCAGGGAATGAAAAGTGGCGATGCTTGTAACGGTCCTGCGGCCCCGATGGTGCTCCTTGCACCTCTGTGTGTCTCTCTCGGATGTGAGTCCTCTT
Organism: Pterocles gutturalis; assembly: GCF_000699245.1. NCBI lineage: Eukaryota > Metazoa > Chordata > Aves > Pterocliformes > Pteroclidae > Pterocles > Pterocles gutturalis. The sequence goes on along the minus strand of NW_010128993.1, from coordinate 6,281 downwards.
CCAGAGCTTTGAGCCACTGCTGAGTACATGAAGAGCAATGGGTCACGAACTGGGTTTGAAGCCCTGCAGGAAGAGTGGGGCAGGTTTGGTGAGCTTGCGCTAGCAGGGCTGACCTGGCACCGTGTGCTGTGCTGTTGGGGTTTGCTAAGTGTTGGAGACGTTGTGTATGGATGTATTGCTCTGCGTATGTTCCAGACAAGAAACAACAAAAGCATTAATAAGTTTAGAACATCCTTTTCAAGGGCAGAGTAGAGTTCCTCATTAAATACAGATGACAGAGGAGACTGTTTGCAGAAGCTGTCATGGTAGAGGTGAGAATTGAAAAGCATTACAGATTGACTTGACCAACAGTAATCACTTGTGTCAAAGACAGCTATTCACTGTCAATGCTTCAAAGTGCTTTTTTGTCCACTACCATAGTTTTAACAAAGCTTTCTGGTCCTTGATTAGATTGAGTTAGTTGATCACACTCAAACATGAGGCAGTTGATCACATTCAAATATTGGGCCATCTGGGAATTACTTATACAGTCATATGAAGTAAAGCAGAGAGAAAGCTAAATGCTCTTTGTAGGTTGGCAGTGCCAGTATCCATGTTTTCAGAGTAGTTCACCTGGTGGTTCCATGTTAATGTGGGAAAAGACCAGGGAGAGAACTGCTGCATGCAATTTTCCATTGTTTTGGTCTTCAGTTAAAGGCCTTCAGAAAGTACTTGTCCATTTTAGCAAGCTGTATCTTTCATCTCTTTCTGATACGACAGCCAGTACTGTGCTGTCAGCATTATAAATGCTGTGGTATAGGCTCTGAAACATGGAAATGCCTTTTTGCCCTCTATCCACTGACAAACAGTGATCGTCCATCAGTGCCACTAAAGTAATTTTAGTTCGCTCTCCTTCTCTGACCTGAATTCGGAGTAATGAATTCAGTTTCATAGATGGTAATTTCAGTCATCTAACTAATGGCATCTCAGAATTTATCTACTCTTCCATTAGCATGTGTTCACTGAGTGTCATTCTGTGAAGTGTCTGGGACATCTTCAGGAATGTGCCACCTGAGTCCTTAGCAGGATACAAACCCTTCAAAAACACCTTCTCTGGAGAACACAAATGACTGTTCATTGCAAAATCACCCAAGAGTGCAACATGCAGGGTGAATGGTTTCCATCTCCGCAGACTTTTGTACATTACAAAACCTTTTTCCTGTCCCCAGAGACCTAGAAAGTAAGTCATACAGGAAAATCCTTTCTAATCCCCAGATACTGTAAAACATGGCAGCAAAGTCCCTCTATCGTCATACACAAACACACACTGCAAAATCCCACTTCTGCTGTAGAGATGTAAAACTTGAAGCAAGTTCCTCTCCCCTATTTCTACTTCGCTCTAGAAAGACAAAATATCTTCCATTCCAGTCTTACAGTTTGACACAGAATATTTGCACAAGTACATTAAGAGTACTTCCCTTTCTGTGTCAGCCAATAACAAGCACTTCATGAATGCTGGCAACATCCCAGAAACATTGTAAAGGATGGCTGAGAGACTTGAATTCTGAATGCCAGGTCCCTTGGTGGTGAACACACGACCACAACACAGGCAAGCAGGTTTGGTTCAGCACCCTGCCAGGCATTTTCAGTTTTTCTTTGAGTAAGAACAAATAAGCAGGTCATTTGTCTTTACTCAGATGACATTCCTGGCTGGAACAGATACAACTGCAGTGAGAGTGGAGAACTATTCTCATATGACTGCAAGCATGCAATGCTGGTGGGAAAGTTAAGTGTCCTTAGCCACCCCTTCTCTCCCTGCAGTAAATTCACCCCATGTGTGCAGTGTCCAGGAGTGCCAAGCTACCGCTGTGCTAGCGTGGCTCACACTTGTGTTGTAGTAATCAGGCTGGTATATTTGTGGGTGCTAGAATGTATGCCTAAGTAGCTAGAAAATGTTGGCTAATAAGAGGTAGTTGTGCTTCACCACATGCAGTATCACTGCAGGGTATTCTATGACAGAAAGCAAAGATTGTTATAGTCTATAGAAGTGACACTGATAGTCTGTTAAATATAACAAGCATTTTATCAGAGAAAATTGAGCCACATGGTGACAAATGTCGTCAACTACTATGCCCTGTGGCACTAAAATTTTAGTTTAGAGGCACCCTTTTCTGTCCTGCATAGTTTGCTCTTCCTTGGCTCTTATAAGCAGAAATCATTACATTTAGCAAGCTTGCGTTTTTAACAAGTGCTTCCTACATGTTGACTTCAGGCTTTGTTCTAGAGATGTCTGCATTGCTGAAAATTAAAAGCTTAATAAAATATTTTTTTAAATTTTAATAATTTAATTTTCCTGTAAGAGTCAATGTTCCACTGAATTGTTACATAACAATATTTAAGTGCAATCATGTCATGTTAGGCATAATAAACATAATGTGAAGTCACATCAAAAGACAAAAACACACTACCATGAAATAAAACCCTTGTGAATCCTGTGATTCTTACGAAATCATGTTTGGCAGAAACTTCATTTCTTCCAAGTTTTGTTACAAAGTCAAAAGCAAAAATTAAAAATACCAAGTAAACCTACCACTCCACACACCTGAAAGTCCACTTCCACATCTCAGTGTCTTTTAAGAGCATTAGGCCAAGTTCCAGCAGGGATTCACTCTCTGCTAGAACTCCAATCCCATCAAGAGCATTAGGCTTAGTGCCAGCATTCATTTACTCTTGTAACAGCTTAGATTAACTCCTGTTACACTCGATCTAAACCCTTTCTTACTATTTTAGATAGAATAAGAGTTGAGAGATGGATTCAGTCATCCAGGCTGAGGGCCACCCATCACGCTCGTCTGTCTTTCAGGACTTCAAATGCTGCATAAACTGGATTGGGGAAGGCGACGACCAGCCAGTTGTGAATTGAGGGAGGGGCTGGCAAGCCACCTTTTACATATGTGACCCTGTTTCACGAGAAGTAGCGTGGGGGGTGGTCTGACTTATGTGCCGTATGTACATTTGACAGTAAGCTCCAACCAAACGTAAGATTTCAGTGGGCTAGGCACTGTGTTAACAATATTTCAGATGCTTTCCTGGAGGAACTGAACAGACAAGCTAATCAAAAGAAAGGAAATATCACTACTTGGTTTTGTAGGCGAAGAACTGGACCATACATTAAATTTTGCCCAAAGTCAGACAGAACACTGAAATGGAAGTTCTCACAAAGCCAAGCCTTCTTTAGCCACTTCAAAATTACACTGGTCCTCTTAAGAATGTCACTTGTATTTTACTTTAACAGACGAGAGCAATCTGTCTGCCTCTGATTACAAGGAAAACACTCTGAAGCAGATAAGGATATAAGCACAAGGGAGACAAGTTTTGTTAAAAAATTATAAAACAAAATAATTCTAGTGCACTTTGAAAACTACACGGTGATTGGATAAAACTGGAAAGTTGTTAAAATTGGCCAGCTGATACTTTGATCTCTGTCCAGAGTCTCAAACCTCCTGTAGCAAGGTTGTTTATGGTGAAGGTTGGGAGTTGACTTCAGGGATTTCCAAAGCTGCTTCATATGCTAGAGAGATTGTTATTTATAGAATCATAGAATATTTTGGGTTGGAAGGGATCTTTAAAGGTCATCTAGTCCAACCCCCCTGCAGTGAGCAGGGACATCTTCAACTACATGAGGTTGCTCAGAGTCCTGTCCAACCTGCCCTTGAATGTTTCCATAATTTTTACCTGTTCCTCCACCACAAGAAAAAAACAAGCAAGCAGATGAGAGATCAGTTTCAAGGAAGCTGAAATATCTTCCTCTGATGAAGGAGCCTGAAATGACAGTGTGCTGTTTGGTTAGTCCAGTTATTTTATAGGCCTTGGAGATGATGGAAATGGAACTAATTACCAGACAGTCAACATTCATCTACTAGTAAGGCTGAAAATAAATGTGAACATTTTGTGGCTAGATAACACTATTCAGCTCATAAATAAGAGTTCACAGCAATCTTTGCATTTAGGACCTAGGCCATAAATATAGCTTATCTCCAAATATTTTCAACTTGCTAAAGTTACTTAGAAGCTTATCATGATAGAGTCCATTTAAAAGGAAAAGAATTAAAATTTATCTAAGATATGTGTCCCCAAATACCTCTCATAGCATTTATTAATATTGACCTTTCTAACACACTGTCTTCTCACACTGTTCCTGTGTAGTTAGCTGAAAAGCACCTTGCTGCATATGTAATACATTCCCTCAAATTTAAGAAGAATTACTTTTTTAAGTCAAGTTGAAAAATCAGAGAAAAAAGTTGAAAGCAAAATTCTTACTTTTAAAAAAATAAATTTGAGAATTGAAGATTCTAGTAATTGGAAATATTTTACAATACAGTTTCTAAGTCGGCAGTGACCTTTTTGTAATCAGTATTTGATTCATAAAAGAAATAGTACACAGACTGTTGAGCTACTGCTTTTATGTGAATTAAAAAATGCGAGTCAAAACTGATACTCTCTTCTGAAGGAACGTGCATTTTTTTGAATTTGAAAAGTATATTCATCATGGATCTCCAGGTTAGGATGTAGGTCTCAGTTCTGTGAAGAGTTACATATATTATGCCTAATTTTAAGCATTTTGAAAAGTTCAGTGGTCTGAAGCAAGCTACTCCTACTGCATAAAATTAACTGTATACATAAATCTTTGGTTCAAATGCAGTTTTATCTTTTAATGATAAGATCCCATGGCACTTCTGCAACAATAATAGAGGTCCCACGGCCCCCTTAAAACATTTTAAGTAATGGAATTACATTATGTGCTTTAGTGGTTAATATTTTCCTCATGGTTCCAGCAGAATAAGTTATACTTCATTTTTCTTCCCTTCCAAACATTCTTCTGTAGTGTTACTAGCACTGATTAAAGATAGACCCATATCTAAGTGAAATCCTATAATTTTGACTTTTTACCTATATCTTTATTTACATATATATTTATATATGTATTTTGCCTATAATATGTTAATTGTAGGATTTCCTGAAATCTTATTACCAGTGCTTCCCATGTAAGTATGAAATTTTATTGTGGGACCTTACTGTATTTCAGGGAGTGTTTCTTCTTATTTCTTTCATTCTCTGAAATCAATGTGAGCATGGCCATCAATTTTAATTATACCAGTATTTCACCCTAAGTTTTATAGGAAGAGTTGGCAGCAATAACTATAGTTAAGGTTGCCTAACACTTTCCACTGTATAGATTCTGTACTTAAAAAGAGAGAGGGATAGAAATTGTACATAAGGGTACAATAAAACAAGCCAAGATTAGCAAAGTTAATTTTATCTGTGTTACTTGAAAAACCAGAAGGATTTATTAGGGACTCAGGCTCTATATTTTTAAATGCAATGGGACTGATATAATTTTAAATAATTATTGTTATGTAGTTCAAAAGATATAATAAAGATGGCAAAGACATTACTTCACAGTATTACTAAAGAATCAAATATAGAATTATCAGTATTTTAACCTGTAAAATATTTTTAAAGTATATGTTTTCTGGAAATGTTGAAGTAGAAGCAGCATCATATACCTTCTTTCTTGTTTCTTTTCCCAGACCACTGTCTAAAGCTACTATTAATAACACTTTGTAGTACTACTGTAATTTGTTAATGAGAGTTATCTTAAATTATAACATCTTTAATTTTGCTGAAGATGGTGAAGTGTATATAATTATTTCTTTGAAAAAGAAAGGAATTATAAAACTCCAAATTACTGTTTTCTGTAAAGTATTCCATTATTTTAAGCAGTGCTTACTTCTTTTGCTCAGAATACCATTTATAATCTTTGATTGCACCTATTTTTGTATAAGCGGGGGAAGGCATGATTGTTTTCCAAATATCACAGAATCACAGATTCACAGAATGTTAGAGATTGGAAGGGACCTCGAAAGATCATCTAGTCCAATCCCCCTGCCGGAGCAGGAACACCTAGATCAGATCACACAGGAACGCATTCAGGAGGGCTTTGAATGTCTCCAGAGAAGGAGACTCCACAACCTCTCTGGGCAGCCTGTTCCAGTGCTCTGTCACCCTCACCATGAAGAAGTTTTTTCTCATATTCAAGTGGAACCTCCTGTGTTCCAGCTTGAACCCATTGCCCCTTGTCCTATCACTGGATGTCTGTCTCCATCCTCCTGACACTCACCCTTTACATATTTATAAACATTAATTAGGCCACCCCTCAGTCTCCTCTTTTCCAAACTAAAGAGACCCAGCTCCCTCAGCCTTTCCTCAGAAGGGAGATGCTCCATTCCCTTCATCATCTT
>NW_010128992.1:106400-108278 GCF_000699245.1 Pterocles gutturalis | reverse complement strand
CCGCTGTGGGACTGGGAGGGAACCGCCGCTGTGCTGTGGGAGGCTCGGGGAGGGCGCCGGGTGCCCCCGTCTCAATGAAATTCATTCTCTTCTCTCGTTAGTGCTGGAGGGAGACAACTGCGTGTTCGATGGGATGATTTATCGCAACGGGGAGACTTTCCAGCCCAGCTGCAAGTACCAGTGCACCTGCCGGGACGGACAGATCGGCTGCCTGCCCCGCTGCAACCTGGACCTGCTGCTCCCCGGCCCCGACTGTCCCTTCCCCAGGAAAATCGAAGTCCCTGGAGAGTGCTGTGAGAAGTGGATCTGTGACCGGAAAGATGAAGTGATTTTGGGAGGTTTTGCTATGGCTGGTGAGGAAATTATAACTAATTATCACAGTCATTGTGAGGAGGAGGTGATTTCATACTGGAAATATCCATGGGGTTGCCAAATCTAAGATGCATTGCTTTGTGCGGTCAGTTTTTATCTAATGTTTTTTCTCATCTAGAGGCACTACTAAATATACTAGTGGCTGTGAGTGAAGGCAGAGATCTATAGGTAAAAGAAAAGATATTCAGAGGATGAATGTGCATAGCAGGTTTAAAAAGGTAGTTAACTTGAATTAGTTCCCAATTCTGAAATTGCTGTTGATCTGGTACAAGGTGGTTCCTGGAGTGGAATAAAACAGGGGCAAGCTCACAATCATCCAAACATTCCCCCTCCACCCGAAATCAAAGCTGCAGTCTTACTAGTTGCTCTGCAAGACTATGTTACATCATAAATACTATTCTAACAGCTTAGTCTACAAGAGACTTTTTTTTTTCCCCCTAAATTCCCCAGTTATTACAAGTGGTCAGCATGGTAGCTAAAATGCCAACAAATTCCTGCCTGTCTGTGCTAGAGCTCTCATCATTATTGTTGGCGTTAACAACATTACAAAGTACTTGGAGAAGCAGTGGTTATAAACATAGCGACTGAATCTGAAAAAAAAAAAATCCCATTCCAGAATGCAGAGCTTATAAAGTGCTTTTGTAATTGAAAAAAGCTACATAATATTTTCTCCCTGTTTTCTTACAGAATTATGTTTCCATACCCTTTAAATTAGACTATTAGTTCAACATGAATACTAAGCTATTTCTACTGAGAGCTGAGGGCACTGCATTCTCTTCCAGTCACTGCTCTTTGTGGGCTTAAGCAGTCAGTGATGCTGAAACTCAGCTAATCCATTGGAAAAACAAGTAAGGAAGGATCCAGAAAGAAAAGCTCTAGTAACTTTTCAGAGTGCTATGAAGTGTCACGTAAGGTATAAGCAAAAAGCTTGCCACCTTTCTCCTATTTTTCTTATTCTTTGATTTGTTTGACAGTGACAGGCTAATCCATAAAATGCCTACAGGTGGATTGTCTTAATTCTTTCTAGCAATGGCCATCCCTCTTGGGGGGCCACCTTTTAGGAGTTTTATCGGGCCAAAGGCAAGAATACTGTTGTAGAGGAGCATAACAGCAGGAGCTGTGACTGACAGCTCAGTCGTGTTGCCTCATGCTGTTTACTCCTGTGATTTTTTTACCAAACTATACAGTCAGCAATATTTGCATAATACAGCTTAACACTGCCATGAGGCCAGGACGACAATCAGAGTTGGCTATGGCTTTGAGTAGCTGTGATAACTCCTGGAAATTCCTTCCTTCCTCCCTCCCTCCCTCCCTCCCCACTATCACCCTGGTTATAATCTTTCAATAATTGACAAGATCAAGTGACTTAATGACTCTCAGAGTAAAGGACGTTACTTCTGTATTGTTTATTAGTTTAGATAAATCATTCAACCTCTCTCAAAGAATATCGAATATAAATATTGTTATGACATAGCGCTAGAACAGATTTGTGATGTATTTCCATTG